>NC_084972.1:12057020-12357020 GCF_963691925.1 Scomber scombrus
GTTTTAGTCTTGTGAGTAGACTCTGTCTGATTGGGGAGCCCATTGCATTGTGGTTCTGACTCAGCAAGAGGCTTCTCCTCATGGAGCTCTGGAGCCGGGCTGGCTGCAGGTTCACAGCTCTGGATCGAGTCTGTTTCTGGGTTTGGATCAGGAATAGGAGCTGGAGCCAGATCCAGAATTGGATCTGTGACTAGGACAGGAATTGGGGCTTGGGGTAGCTCTGAGGATGAAGCTGTGCATTTAGACACTTCATGAAGTGAATCAGGAATGGGCCCAGAGCCCAAGGCCTCCGACAGGCTTCCTGTTTGTTCTGGTTCAAGGGTCTGGGTGTTTATTTCCAGTGGGTCACCCGTGGGGACTACAGGCTCATCCTGACCCATGTTGTGGCTGAGGGAAATATCCTGATCCTGAATAGGAGCAGTCACTATCAGGTGCTCGTCCTGCTCCACATCTAAAGACAAAAAAAGACAAAAAAATATCAATATTAGCGATACAAATCTATAAATGTATGCAAAATACAAGAACACAAGAATTAAAACAGCACAAACTCACAACTGCTGTAGATAATAATCTCTCCAATAAAATCTAAACTCAGATGTAGCTGAAATCTGATTGGTTCTCTCAAAGGAGGTTACCAGCCAGCCAAGTGCTCCAAGTGCTGTTGTTGCCATGGCGATGTCTTACTCTGACATTTATACCAGGTAGTGCATTTGATAGTACAACTAAAAAGCTATGATTTTGTTGTGTGCTGAGGGTGCAACGGCTGCTATGGTGTCATTATTACCTCAAGAGCCATTTTGACATATCAACATATTTCAGTGTGCCTGTCATAATCGCCATGTTCATGTAATATTATGTTGCTAGGAGACTAACAAAGCCTGCTGTGTTTCTACCTACTTCCATTCACTGTGTCGCTCAAGTGTCATTATAAAAATATTACTGCAATCCAACATGCCCAGAAGAACATGTACTCATCTATATCCACATGCATGGTCAATATAATAGTATAAGTTTCCATATTTGCTCTTTCACTCTCTCACTCTTGAGTTTGTTTAGAGGCAGCTGCAGTGCCCGTTTGTAATAATAGGCTGAATCAAATTAATCCTGTGGTTGAATTTGACAGTTAGGATGAATTATTTTGCATTTGTTTGTTATTTTGAGATGATAACCTTCATTTATTTTACTGTCTATCTATTCATCATATTGTTTTTCAGTTCATCTACAATACATTCTTATTAATGACTATCTTGATCTTAAAAAATTGTTTCCAATTTCTTTGGAAACAAAAACATTTCAAAATGGCAGTAAACTGCACATGTATTAATTCAGTTCAAATGTCAGTTTACATCTGACATTTGACAGTAAATGCAACTCACCACAGAGTCATCCATCCATCTAAGGAACATACAAAGCAACCTTCAAGCCTCTAGCTGTCACCATTGCCCTTTTTTAGCTGTGGCAAAGTCTTCAATTATCTAGGCTATAAATTATTTACAAACTGTTGTCATGTGCAGACTGACACTGAGGTAGTAATGGAGACTTTGGATGGGCAGAGACAAACCAGCCACCAGCATGTTTACACTGAAAGACGTTCCTAGATGAACTTCAACTCCTGTCTGCCAGCAGCAGGGACAAATTCAAACTTCCTCCTTCAACTGCAGGGCGGGATGTTTGTGGTTGAAACAAAAGTGAACTCCCTCCTTGCTCCATACTGGTTGACCTTCGCAATGTACACTTTTGTAAAATGTTGCTGGAGCAGTTTTTCAGGACGGGTAATTCCTTAGCAAAACGACTGCCTTGTATTTACCATTCACTAAACATTAGCATGTGGTTTCAGAGCACCTTAAAAAGTAAGCAACATAATAATGATCAAAGCCTGATAACATGTTTTTTGCTCTATTACTCCCTCCCATATGAAGACTTATCAGTGGCTAATACAAAACGTGGCCAATCAAAGCTTTTGTTGAACCTGTTGAATTCCAGAGCAAAGGCCATTCCCACACTCTGCTACAGGCTCCACCTCTTATTGATTCATATGACAATGACAGCACTTCCACCATCATCACACTCCAAACCCACCAAAGAAACTCAAGGGTGCATACCAACTCTTTACTGGTCTTTACCATCAGGCAAGGTAGACAACTGCCTTGGGCCCCCTGAAGAAGAAGCCCCAAACAGCTATTTATTTATTATGATATTTAGATATAAAAACATATAAAATCATGTTATTGGACTAGTCAACTCATTATTGACTGAAATACTTACAAAACGTCTACAAAGCCCAACTCAACAGATGTCAAGTAAATGTAGGTACATTGTGCTAAAAATACATCTGCACTTTTACCTAAGAACATTTTTAAATGCAGCAGGTATTGTTAGTGTGGAATGAATAGTTTAAAGTTTTGAGTACTTCGACTAACACCATGAATACCAACATTTCCAGTTACAGAAAAAGGTGAAAATAAGACACAAAGGAGGGCCCTTGACTGTGTTTGCCTGAGGCCCCCAAATCATTAAGTCCGCCCCTGCTCACATACCGAGCATGAAATACATTTCACTGCCTGTTTAGGTATCAGGTAACCTTAACTACCTATAATAAAATATTGCAGTTTAATAGGTCAATCCTTAATGAAAGTTGAAATTCAGGTAAGTAGGTACATTCTTGAGGCAGCCAAACAGCATATGTATCTAATTACTCTGGCATGTTGAACTCGATACGCTACAGTTAAGATGTGGTAGTGAAAGCCCAAATGTGCCATTTTAAATGATTGTTTCAACTTATCTGACACATTTTTAGAATGTGCAGGAGTTTTTTGTTCACTTCACTATGAAGTCAAACACATACACACACATTCAATGTCTCATTTAGAACAACATCAAAAGTCTCCTGTTTCCATGGCAACTTCAAGGCAAGACCCTGTCTATTACATGTGCTGTAATACCACACTGAGTAACAGTGTGTAATAATAATGCCAGCCTTCAGTTAGCCACGGGTGTTGTTGCATCCGTGTCTTGCGCAGTATGCTGTCTGCCTCGTTTGTCTTTCTGTCTGTGTTATGTGCTCAGCAGTGGCCTCACCTGTTTTGTCTGCATCAATGTTGTTGTTCTCCAGCTCTCCTGGGATGGCCGGAGGGGCACGGACAGGGGTTACTGCTTCAGGAGTGTCAAAATGACCGTCCGAATCTGAGCTGTGGTAGCCAGAGAGAGACACAGAGAGAGAAAGAATGAACTTTCTGTTCCAAATATGGGAAAAAAGGACTGAATGATCCTTACATAACTAAGGAGTGGAGAGCATATGATAAGAAAAAAGATATGAAAACTACAGTAACAAAAGGCTGAATCAGTGCAGTGAATTGCAACAGACTATGACATACATACAGAATCATACCCTCTATTAAAATGTCCAGTATATCCAAATATAATACAAAGACAATTCTTTATTTGTATTTATGATTCCTTGCATTATATACAAAATTGTCAGCAATTCTTTGCATATAAACCTTAAGTATATTGAACATAATCATATTTCTGATTTAATACCATCAATATTATCTGAATCATATGCAAAAATGACTTCCTATAGCTGGTAAATGTGCCTTGTCAAGTACTGACAATCCCTAATCTGTCTACTTTGTACCTCGCTCTCTCCTCTGTTGTTGTAACGTTCTTTGAAAACACTCAGTACTGTTTGATTCATGTCAGTGAAGGCAACCTGAATCTGAATTTGAGCAAGAGGGAGGCAAAGAAAGATGTTAAAAGATAGATAAAGTAAAACTAAAAAAAGAGGAAATAGGGCGGCCTACTCTTTCCTGTCACATCTTTACAGTTGCAAGTCTGCACCATGCAAGCTACGTAAAATGTATCTACTTTCAGTTCAATCAGGATGTGAATATTACAACCGAATACAGTTTGCAGTGTCCTAATTTTTAACACTGGCCAGTGATTTTAACATTTGCAATGAAGCAGCATTTAATTTAATCTGATCACTCCAGGAAGTCAGATCACATCGTAGTAGATATTTACATGATGATGACATTATAGAACTACTGATCTGTTAAGCACATGTGGATTTTTGGCATTTAGGGAAGGGTGGTGACACAGTGACTGGTCAATAAAATGGAGAGGTTATCTAACTGACACCTCTTTAAAACACAAACGGTATCTTTGAAGTCGGCAAACAAAAAACAAAGCTCTCTGTCTTCCTGGAACAATGGCCAAGATGATAACATGAGTACAAGGGACAAGCAAGGCTACAATGCCTAAACCATGTGTCATATACGACAACGATTACATCATTATTCTAAACCTGACTGCAGTGTTAGAGTGTGTGTTATTTCTGTCAAAGCCACTGAAATGAGGATGTGCCTGTTAGGCTGAGAAAAATATTCTGTTCAAACACTCACAATATAAACCACAGCCATGCCAGCAGTGCACGACAACATAACATGCTTGATGTTTCTGCATGTAATGCCTGTGTACATGAGACAACGTATTCTTTTTTCACATCATGGGGGTGAATTCATCCAACCATTATAATATTAGAGATTCTTCAACCTGACAGGTGGAAACACCTTTGCACACATACACATACACATACATATACACACACACACAAACATACACACACGCGAAAACCCTCCTCCAGTCCAGACTGTGTGAATCATACTGCCAGCATAGTCTACAGGCTCCAGCAAAACACTTGCCTGAAGCCTTGAGATCTCTCCTCCTCCTCCTCCTCCTCTTCTTGCTCTCCTCTCTCTCCACGTTGCTCCCTCTCTTGGCTCGCCTCCTGTCCCTCTTCATCCTCTTCCCCCTCTGCCCCTCGCACTGCCGTCCACGTCCATTTGGCCCATGACACGGGTGACAGCCAAGACATCACTCCTCCTTCCACAGGAGTGTTCTTCTACCCTTTGTTGAAGATTCACTGAACTGGTTTCCAGCACTGGACTAATCCTTCTCGGTGCTTTTCTTCTTCTTCTCCTTCTTCAGATTTCCACCCTCCCAGCAGCACTCACATCTTCCCACAGAGCTCCTCTCTTCACATGAGCTCCCAGTTTCACATTTAGGGAGGGAGACATTTCTTTTCTACTCTTCAGTATGTATATTGTCTCAAAATCAGTCACTGTCTCTTAGTTTTCTTTTTATCAGTCAAGCTCTCTGTCCTTCTGCCTCTGTGGGAGAATACCACAGCTCTGATCAGCTGGTTTCCAAAATGCTGTTCTCACACTCTTCTCTTCTGAGCCCCCTCCTACCTCTCCCCTCCACTTCAGGCTGGTCCAATGACACCAAACATGGTGGGGGGAAGCAAGAATTTTGTGGCGCAAAAATGAATGCAACCATCCTCCACTCAGCTGAATGAGTTCCCCTGTGGTTGGAGAATGGTATGTCCCTGTCTGCCCGCTTTTCTACTCTGAAGCAAAAGGAGGAGGGAGACAGAAAACAAACACAGAGGGAGGAGGAGGAGGTGGAGGAGGAGCCCAAAACTGATGGGACTCCACATTTTATAGCCCAGAGAGAGGCTAGGAATGTGGGGCTGGATCTTAAAGCCCTCTTTGCTCCCCCAGGCTGTTCAACAGTTAACCGTTTCTTCCATCCAGCAGCATGCATGCATGACTAGGGGAACCAGTTCTGCTGGATAATCCCAGACAATCTACCTGGCTGGATTCAATATGTCTAAGGTTTTTAGGTGCCATGGACAAATGGATAGTAAAAACCCACTGTAGCATCTAACACAGGCACAGAACTGTTGAAGTAAAGGAGGCACAGTAAATACCTTATGTTGACATCACTTATATGTGTCTTACCTCTTACCAGCTGGAAACTCACTGCTTTCTAAAATGCTGCTAAAAGGCCAAATGCGTGAATTCAACAGGAGACCCTCCATATAGAGAACCTTCACTGTATATATAGACTAAATACTGTAAACATCTCAAGGAAAGAGACTCCACAATCACAGTTAGAAACACTGCTACAAGAGTGAGTTTGCCACTTTGCAGCAATTATCAGGTATAAACAAAATCTGGAAATCAATCATGGTATGTTTTCACATATAGAGCATATAGTAGAGCTATGTCGACACTCACATGCCCAATTGCACAATGAAAGAGTTACATGTCACTGTATTTATCATATGCTGTCCATACAGGCAGTGAAGACACACTCTCCTCATACTATTCCACTGTAAGAGTTTGGGGACAAAATGTGCAACCCTCCTTTCATAAAAAAATGCAAGTAACAAATGCAAATGTGTGGCATGAACAGTTGCGACTAGTCAAATCAAGTATATATTTTCATAAGTTACAGTCTTTTGTGTACAAAATATATGTATATTTTTTGTGCCTCATCTGTGCCTGTAACTTTGGAAGAAACATATTATTTTGACTGCTGCCATGGAGCGAGGATTGTATTTTGTTTCCAATTTCTAATACAGTAATCAAACTGTGAACTGATTTTTTCACAACTACAGGCATGATAAACACCACTAACTATTTCAGTATATGTATGGACAAGTAAACTGGTGGACCAGTAGAAAAATTATACATGCCGAGGGGAACTGTCATGACACAGACAAACCCTATTTAAAAAGAGGAACAACACTCACAAGTTGAAATCAACCAGCAAGGATTCAACACACTCTCTCCATTCAGTCCCTTTTCTGTAATCATTTACATTACTATTTCTAACACCTGTTGTAAAAGCAATGTCTTTGTGGTGTGAGCCTTATCATATCATTGTCATATCACACAATCTGTGTATCATAAGATGCTGTATACTCCAGTGCCAGGAACTCAAGAGTTTGGCGTGGCTGTGCAGCAGCTAAACTCTTCCCAAATCCCCGTCGCAGTCTCGCAGAGCAGAGACACACGTGCCTCAGTCAGGCTCAGAGTTTCCACATTTTGACCAGAAAGGGTGGAGTTTGTCCTCTGCACACTTATTTACTGTCTGGGTCTGGTGGAACATGTGGTTGGTTCAGGGCAAGGGGGAACCCTGCATGCATTGATCATCTGCAGGTGGTAGTGGGAGTAAGAGTGTCAATCAGTACCTTTATTCTGGGTTTAGTATCTCCTTCTTGTCTGTGAAATGTTTGTTTCCAAAAGTTCAGGCATATTAAATCAAAAGATTACAGTGAACAATATGAGTCATAATCATTGATCAACACTTAGCCTAGGCCATATTTGATTAAGCAAAGCTACAACACATCAGAAACGTACAGTTAAATGTGTGGTGGTGGGTTGTCGGTGTGTAGCCTATGTTTATATCTGAATGTGGAAAGAGCATTAAACAGTTTGTTTCCATGAATTCTCTGTTTATTCTTAAAGGCTCACTGCAGTAGAGGTGAGGGTCCAGTGAAGAGGAATGGTAGCCAGGGATAAGGAGGTTACATAAGGGAGGGTTCTTCTTATTATTCCCCCAAAATATAATCATCATTATTTGTTGCCACTTTTTCCAGAAACAAGCTCAAAACACTAAACTGACTGTTTCTTCCTCTCCTTTAAAAACAAACTACCAGGCGTACCAACAGAATGAAGCTGTTGAGCTGCTGCTTTTCTAGTCTTAAAATTGCATCAATAAACATCAGTAGGTACTGTGAGGCAGCTGCATGTGTGTGTGTGTGTGTCTCGAGATAAAAGACCACCCCATTCTTGAAGGCAGCTCTACCACCACCACCACAGCCATCTGAACTCCTGCCAAGGAGTCTGACGCTCCATCGAAATCCAAACACAACTCAAAAGAGTTCAGATTTCAAACACAGTGGGAGGACCCAAAAGGCATTTTTGAGACACACACACACACACACACACACACACACACACACACACACACACACACACACACACACACACACACACACACACACACACACACACACACACACACACACACACATTGTGAAGCGACTCAAATTGTGTCTCTCTCTGTACAAATGTGACTAATGACACATTTATGTTTAGTCTCCATGTGAGGCTCAGTACAGTATTTTTATGACAAAGCTGTTCTGGTATCCTGCACAGAAATTCTACGGAGATAAAATTTGCACATAAGCACATGAAATATTTACACTGCATCCACAGTATAATACATTAAATAGAGCCTGAGTTTCAATTTTATAGTGGAGCTACCTCGTTACATAACAAACCTTCCTCTGGAGCCTAAAATAAGTGTAGACACACAGAGAGGGCCTGGTCTTGGCAAGTCCTGAATGCATCAGAAGTTCCCAGAAAATTAATGAATGTAAAAGAATGGTACAACAGGGAGGAGAAGAAGAGGGGGAAGGAAGTGAGTCAAAGTGTGACCAGAGGAATAGTTAGTTGGGTGTGTGTGTGTGTGTGTGTGTGTGTGTGTGTGTGTGTGTGTGTGTGTGTGTGTGTGTGTGTGTTAGAGGAGCAGAAGAGGAAGGGCAAGTGGAGCCATTAACAGAGGATGTGTTAGCCTGTGTTGTGGCACCTGCAGTCCTTACTGCCATGTCCGCACTCAAGCAGAACATATGGTCAGGTGAAAGTGACACAAACTGAACAATGTGTGATGGACATTCATTAACTAGTAGGAAAGACTACTGGCAGAAAAAGTTTTGATTTGACTTAATCCAGCCAGAGATGATTCCTTAGTCAATAAAAGCACAAGTATACACAAACACACGCAATCATTTCACTCTGAGCTATCAAATAGCAGAATCCAGAGCCGTCGATATACGGCTCTGGCAGAATCAGTGTTGCAGTGACACCTAGTGGTCAAAGAGAAAAACAACATCATGTCAGTGTACCATACCAAGAAATAACCTTTGTTGAAAATGCTTTTAATATTCTGATAAAGATAAGCCTCACCAATCCAATTACTTAATGAGTATGAAGCATAACATTAGCAAGGTGACTCACATATATTATGTAAAAATAAATATCTTGTTAAGCTTATAGCGGTTGTATCAACAGCTTTTTGTTGTGCTTTCAGATATAAAAGAAATGTATTGTTGATATGATCAGTCAGCTATGAAAACTTCGGCTTTTTGCTGAAGAATTTGAATTTGTGAATATAACATTTTTGTCGAAATAGGGAGCAAATTAATCAAATAGAACTGCCAACATTTTCATATTCATATAGTGTCATATTCTGTGATATTATGTCACATTCATTGAGCAATGCATTTTACCAAGGGCTGGAAAAATGACTGATACTGTCCTCACTATGTTAATCCCAGGAACACTGTACACATGTATATAATCTCATAAATTTCTGCATATTGCACATTTATATATTGCAGATTTATTTACAGAGAGATTGTTTGCTGGATAAAGTATATTATTTTATTTTATTTATTTTATTTATTTTATTTATTTTATTTATTTTACTACTTTCACCCTTACACTGCTACTCTTTTTCCACTATATTGCTTGCGTCAAGTTGAATTTCTCATTGATGATGCATCTTATTTTATCTTAATTATACGTGTAAAAAAAGAGGTGATTTTTCCTCGTTAATATAAACTATACATACAGTTGGCCGATAGGTGGCGCCAAAGTGCTACAGGATGTGGGGGGAAAACAAGTCCGCCAAAACCGAAGAAGAAGCGCTTCCGCTGTGACTTAACTCGTTAGTTAGTAAATGGCGGTCGTGGACAGGGTGGACTGTAAACATTCCCAGGGTTATAACTGTAACTGTCTGCTTATCATCAAAAACATGTACTCGGCTGTGTCGGAAATGCAGGGTAGTTACAAGATGTTTATTTTCAACTTTCAGGTTGGTTCATGTTCCGTGCTGAGAGGAAATTCACAACCAAAGAGACGTAAGCGAGGCAAACGGTGAGGACCTTTCTCTTGTAGCTAACATGAACTCCAATTATAGTTAAAATGTAGCGACAACCTTATCTGAGTGCCTAAGTTTGTTATCAGTTGCATATTTCAGTATCTCAGTGCTAAAGTTACATACTGTCTCTGTTAAAAATAGCTACATCCACATGCAGACAGATCATCAGGCTTACGTTAACCATCACTAGTATGTTGAATCTGCTTCTGTCAGTAACTTAAACGCTGACATTTTTAGTTGAAGCCATCATGGAGAACCATGATGGAGAAAAGGACACGGAGTCTGAAGTGGCCGAGCTTCGTCTCAAAGTAGATACCTTGAAGCAAGAGCTCAAAGAGTGCAGAACCGAGCTGATCAAGGTGCAGAAGCAGCTGCACCACTCCGAGAGATTACAGAGGAGCACAGAGAGCTACAACGAAGACCTGAGGAAACAGGTCTGCGCATACTACATACACCACACCTCCTATACCAAACAACACACTGTGTTCAAGGGTGTTTAACAATGCAGTGACGAAGTTGTACGTGATTAGTTGGTGTTCAAATTTGTGATTTATATAAAATCTTGTCTCCATATGGAGGGATGTTTATGATAGTGCAAACCACTGTGTTAAAACAAGCAGCTATATGAGTCTGACTAAACTCTATTGTTGAACTATTCTCACATATTATAGAAGTGAGAATGGGCACAGCACTGACATGCAGTGGTGGAAGATAACTTAGTGTATTTACTAGTGTGCCGTATTTACGTACAGTTTTGAGGTATTTGTGTTTTTTTGACACAATGGATAACATAACAAGCAAAAAACAATACATTGTTAAAAATGAAACCAGTGATTTCAAACTTTTTTAGCTGTTGATGTCTTACAAAAATACAAGTAGTCTGAGTCTATGAATTGGTAACAGCTCCACCGAGTAGTGATTTTTCCCTCTAAACTTCGCACATGGTTGCATTTCAATAAATGTTATTTAAAAAAAAAAAAAAAAATCAAAGATCTTAGAAAAAGTCCAAAAAACGGAAAATAAATTGGTGCACCAGAACTTGTTTTTTCTTCTTTCTTCTTCAATAAAACATCTAAAGACCTCTCAAAATTATCTGGTGTCCCTTTGGAGGAGCCTGGCCCCTAGGTTGAGGATGAGTAGATTAATCTGCCTAACTGTGTATAAAGAAGTAGTAATATAATATATAAGCCAGAGGGGTGAAATTAGTACTCTAAGTACATTTGCTGCAGTCTTGTACTTTTACTTAAGTAGGATTATTCATGCAGGACTTTTACTGGTAATAAAGTATTTGTACATTACTGTTTAGGTACTTTTAATTAAGTGAAGTGTCTGAATACTTCTTCCACCACTGCTTACATTATTACACTATTTTTTTATGTACAAAAATATGTCACGTGACACTGCTGTCCAATCTAACAGTATTTTTAAATTGATCCTTATAATATATCGTACATACAGTGCTTGTTTCAGACCCTGTTGGTTGTTTGCTCACTGAATTTATCTACAAATGTTTTGTTTCAGGTTGACCAGCTGAGCGCAGAGATTCATGAAAGGAAGAAGAAAGATAAAGACAGAGTCAACGTCGAGACTCAGACAGAAGAACACGTATGGACAGAAACTGGTGTGTTATTTTCTTCTGTACATTGATTGAAATTGATTATCATTTCTGTTGTGTCAGAAAATGAGAGAACTTTTGCAAACCTTTCCTTCCAGATTATTACAACTACTACTATGGAGGCTGCTATCAGAACCCAGAGGGAGCTGAAACTCAGGAAAGCTCGATCACAGCAACAGTGGATGCAGCTGACGGCAACGAGGCAACAGAGGTTACAACACCGAACGAAGCAGCAGCTGTAGATGTTTCAGGTCAACCTGACAGCACTGTAGCAGTCCCCACTGAGGTGATTTTATTATTTATCCCATGTAGGGCTTTCTGATCAATACATTAAAATTACAAGTCCTTCAAAAGATATAAAGTTATTTAAGCATAAGTGATCACAAATGTTTCATATTTTTACTTTATGGTTCACTCAAAAAATAAACTTAACTGCCAGCATCAGAATTGTTGGATCAATAATACATTGACTATGTTGTTTAGTCTTCTCAAATACTCATATAAGGTGATGTGATGGTTAAGTTGGATTTGTAAAATTGAGTTTACATGATGAACATATATGTTGTCTTTTTCAGGAGGGCGATGGAGGTTCCATAGCTGACATGTTGAGGGCCACTGCTGAGCAGGCTATGACCCAGACTGGCTTTGTCTTTGATGAGACAAGTGGCATGTACTACGACCACAGCACGGGCTTCTATTACGACTCGGTTCGTCAACACATTTTCTGGAAAATGAGGTTATGTGTTGTTATTCCGAGCAGTGATGTCTTGGCAGACTTTTTGTACCAGTCTTTTGATCTTGCGTGTTTTTATGTTCGTCAGGCCAGTCAGCTTTATTATGATGCCAACATAGGCATTTACTACTACTATGATGCAGAGAGCGGACGATACCAGTTCCATTCCAAGATTGAGCTCCCTGCTGCACAAACTGGTGCAGAGCCTTGCCAAGACAAGAGTGCTACTGAAAAGAAAGGCAGACGGGTCAAGAAAGGGGCGAAGAAAACCTCACACCAAGATGATAAGGTACATAACAGCTGGATCTATTATTCATGCATTGAATACATACTTTGTTATTTTTGGCGGCTGACTGCTGGCTTTTTAGTTCCTTGTAAAAATTCTGATGTTTCACATCCTCATTTTTTGGTCTCAGTCTTCACATGCTGGCTTTTTTTCTTTTTGCTTAAATTTGAAGCTAGTTGGCTAAAAGACTATTCCTCTGCCCTAGGTGCAAGAGGTGACTAACTCATTGGCTAATATGAAGATTTTCTCTTACTGGAATGCTGCTTCCTACAGAGGTACACCTTTTATTACCAACACGCAAAGCAGTTTAAAAAATATAACTGCTAATTATCCACCTGGGCCTTAGTTTTATAGTTTTTGCCATCATAATTGCAGGTTTAAATAGCTATAAATCTCCCATACAATACTAACCCTAACCCAAACCCTAACCCTAACCCTAACCCGACAGCATGACAGCAAAACTAGGGAGGTAAATCCCAAGTGGTAAACTAAATAGTTATCATAAAACATTGTTGTAGGATATTTCACACAGTTGTTAATCTGACAGCTTTTAACATCTTTGAAATGTTCATTGGCTGCTCTGCACTATGTCATAAACTTCTAATGACTCAAGGATTTGATCACCCATGCTTATAAATCTGGGTGCAAAGTATTTTGTGGATCACTGAGGATTTGGTGGATGTCTGTAGGGAACTGTCTGTGAAGACTGAGACCAATAAGAATGTTGTGGGGAAACACTTGCGATCTACAAAGCCAGCTGTCAGCGAATGCCACTTGAGACATAATCTCACTGTTGACTGTCTGATGCCAGGAACTCGTATTTGATGAGGTGAAACTGGAAGAAGAAGAAACTGAGTGGGTCGAACGGAAAACACCTAAGAGGGCCAAGGATTCACGGAAACTGAAGCGAAGGTCTCACAGTCCAGACCTGGCTCCGCATGGTGAAGACTCTAAACACCGGGAGGAGAGGGACAAATCTTCATCAAAGAGGAAGAAACAGAAAAACGGTTCACACCACCATGAAAAGGGAAGATCAAAGAAGAAAAGGAAGAAATCAAAGTCAGAAAAGCGCAAGAAGAAGAAAAAGAGTCCGGTAGCTCGGAGTGATGACTCAACTGGGAACAGCGAGCCAGAAGAGGGCGAGATCACTGAGTCAGAGAAAGAGGAGTGGGATTCCACATCCTCATCCTCATCCTCTTCTGTCTCCCCCTCCAATGAGAGCCCAGAGTCAGAGATGGAAACTCAGAGTCAGGAAGGTGAGCGGGAAAACAAGCTGAATTCTGCTCTGGGCACACATGTGCACAATTGAGTCTTTGTTTAATCTGGAAGTAATTTAAAGTGAGTTAGATTGTCACTTTTAATTTGGTCCCAGCACTGTAGTTTTCTGAGGCAATCATGTTGCCATAGTAATGCACGCTTGACAGTTTTGCGGTTTGCTTTTCCTGTAGCTAAAGACATTTGGCCTCCCTGTGTTAGAGTGACTGTGGTCAGATCTCCAGTGCTGCAGGTGGGCACTTTGTTCATCATCACAGCCGACTCTGCGGCCACCATTGGCAGGTTTGTGCTCTTTTTCTTTTTCTCTTGTCACATTGCGGCAGTAAGAGGTTTAATACTTTGACAGAAAGCATTCAAAAGTGAGAGCATGCCATGTTTGAATAGGAGGCATAAGGAGCATAGCTGTGGCCACAGTGCCAATGACACAATGATGCTACAAGTTGTTTCTCACCAAGTAAAAATATAAAGAATTATCCTCTGAAGTCATACTTTACTTAATGGGCCAGCGACCTCCTTTTGTTCCAGAGAGAAAGACATGGACCATGCAATCAGAATACCGGAAATGGGAGTCAGCAAGGTACCCCAGTTCACTTTATGTTTCTCCAGGCATCAAAATGAGTCATGTGCATATTGCAGGTGTATACAGTGTTTCTAAATGTGAACCGTGTTTGGTTCTAGCTCCATGCGGAGGTGTACTTTGACCAGGAGCAGCAGAGCTACATGCTGGTGGACCAGGGAAGCCAGAATGGAACAGTCATCAACGGCAACAGAATCTTGCAGGTCAATATTGTGTATTCATTTCTTCTTTTTTTTTGCTTCTGAATCATCTCTTTCAGTCATCACCTTATCAGTAAAACTTCAGTCTCTTCAGTGCATACTTGTTTTGTTGCCTGCAGCCCAAAACCAAGTGTGAGCCCCATGCACTGATGCACGGTGATGAGGTGAAGATGGGAGAGACTGTGCTGTCATTCCACATCCACTCAGGGACCGATACCTGTGATGGCTGTGAGCCTGGTCAGGTGATGGCTCACCTCAGCAAGCACAGGAGAGAGGAGAGTGCAGGTAAGCCAAACCAAGAGAAAACACATCCACAGTAGAATCAGACCTTTTTTGTATACGTGCCCAAGTGTTTGAAAAGCCTGATCTAATCCATTCCTCAAACAAAGGCTCTGTGTGAGATAGCATTCACTGGCTATGGTTGTTTACCTTCATAATGTCATCCATCATCATGTTAGATTTACCTTTACTCTCGCTGTACTTTCCAAAAGGCCCTGCTCCCACCAAAGAGGATAAAGAAGCACTAAGACAGAAGGAACTGAAGCAGATGAAGGCCAAATACGGCCTGCAGGTGAGTGTTACCAGGGTGAGCTGCGGCCAGTTTTAGTTTACCCCCTCTTTTCTTTATGCAGCTAGTCAAATCTTTAAACTTCTTTTCTGTGAACAGAGTAGTGAATATGAAGAGGTTAAAGCCCTGAGGAACACTAAATACAAGGACCGAGCAGAGTCTCGACGACAGACTGTGGGCAGTGAGGGTGTTTTCCAAAGAAATGACGCCCCTGCTTCCGTTCATGTGTAAGTATGTTGTCATGGACTGTTATTGCTAAAGATAGGAAAAAACGTATGAATGTAAGTGTCAATCATGTATCTCTTCCTTGTCCTATCAAAGGGAGATCAGTGAAGTCAATAAAGGGCGGAAGATGTTGGAAAAGATGGGCTGGAAGAAAGGAGAAGGGCTGGGTAAAGAGGGAACTGGAATGAAAAATCCGGTGAGTTTCTGCTGGAAAATGTGGACATGTTTTGTCGATACTTTGATTTAGATGTATTGTGAAGAAAATGATTTGATTTTCTTATCTTTGTCATTACATCCTTTACAGATTGAACTTAAAATCAGAAAGTCACAGTCAGGTCTGGGGACTGTTGGTGCCATGTCTCTAGATGATGTCTCTCTGACCAAATCAAAATCGCAGAAGAACTGGGAGAAAGCACGAGAGAGATTCGCTGACACCTGCCACTCTGATATGCTGCCGCCCAAAACACAGAAGAACAAATCACCCAAATCCTGGGTAAGAGGAGAAGAACCTGAGGCCACAGACACTCCCACAGGTTGTGATACAGATGGCCAAAGCTAGGAAGAAGCACAAGCGTGTATGTTTACAGTGGATTTATAAGCTGAGTGGGGAAATTTGATGCCTAACAGCAATTGTGATATTTGTAAATTGAAGTAAGGATAGTCAATTGTGTAATTTCACATTGTTTTAATCAATGAATGACAATGAAACGTTGCTCTGAGAGTTTGCCGAAACAGAATCTGACTGTAACACTCTCTTATCAACAAGTTGTCCTGTGCTGTGCTTAAACAATGTCCTCGATTGGCAAGAGTCACTCTCAGTGGTTGCAGGATGTGTTTCTTCCTCTCCTCAATAAGCAAACTGTGGAATATTTACAGTCTAAAACACTCAGAGGAAGAGTGACAGACAAACATTCACGGTCCAACATGCCTGCAGTCCATCCACCCCACAGAGGGCAGAGCTGCCACTGTGCCTTTTAAAACCAAGAGGACATGAATCGCCTCAAGCAAATATTGACACAGTGAAGATATATCTATCACAGTGAGATCATACTGTATATTGTGTTTGGACAGTAACGTAACTTATCATCTTAAACCAGTCACAACTGCTGGGTTATAATGATGTTCCAACCCCATTTTTTCATGTTGTACATTAAATTTCAGTCATGCTTACAACTTTGGTTCTGTTTATTTACAGTCTATTACATAAGATCCAATTCATATTGTCAACGGTGGACACACACATACACATATTCGTCAGTCCAGTGAGCAAACTTATTTTACTGTCCTTTGTGCACACTGCGCAAGCTTATCTGTAGGTTCATTTTGAAGGTGTGTGAATATTTGCATGTGTGTGTCAGTGTACGGTTGAACAGAGGCCAGTCTCACACTAACTGGAAAAAGAATGTCGATGCAGCTATAAGCTCAGTATTGTAGTTTACAGTAGAGTAAAACATAGTATTTGTTCAGTGATCTCATTGCTGGTGCATTGTTAGATATCATACCTCAAGTTTTGCAGATGAACATGCGTATTGCAAAATTCTATAACTAGTAACAAGCCTCCACTTGTTGAGCTGTGGCACAAGTTTTAGGTCACAGAATAAGACAATGACATTATGTTAAGTTGCACAATAAAACTAAAGAGCATCAAACAAGTGAGTGATTTTACTCACGTTACATTGCTGGTGTGACTCCTTGAGCTGCCTTGCCTGCTACCCTTCTTCTGACTTACAGAGGCACCCATTTTGATCTTCCTACCCGTCAACCGACAGTGTGTTTCCCTTAGCTAGTAGGCATACTCTCCTGTGCTCCTCTGAGACAGTTCAGCAGGTAACACTGGTGCTCTCCTGTCAGACTTCTTTTGACACAAGTTTCATGACAGGTGGGTCCTCTCGTCCCTCCCTCTGCTTCTCACGTCTCCTCCCTCATCTCCCTGCCCTCACTGGAAGTAAACATTCAGCAGATGATACTGTAGTGTAACAGAACTGGGAGGGATCACATTGTGTGACTGTATTGAATAGAAAGTCTTGAGCCATAAAAAGATACCGTGTCATGAGATAAAGGGAGAATTCATTCTTATGTGAGGAGGTAACTGAGGGCTTTGAGAGATCTGGCTTGACCAGTTTCTGACACTGCGAGAGCATTCAGTGAACACTGTGCCAACTGTTCTTTCAAATGCAGCCTATTCACCATGTCAGTGTGAGGTGATTCCCAGTTCTTAAGGGCAAAATCAGCTGATTCAAAAATCTATTCATGGTCTCTTGTGTGAGGATAATAATAACAATATATTGAAGAGCATTTTTCAAACTGAACACTGGAGTGCACAGAGGTTGTGTAATCTGTGCAACAAAGAGAGTGCATATTAATCTTGTGGTGAGAAAACACTTTCATATGTCACCTCACAGCTGAAAATTTCCCTGAGGCAGCTGTTTTTTCTTAGAATGCTCTAACAGGCAAGTGGAAACAAGTTTTCTTGATTTCAGTTGAGCTGAAACAGAGTCTGGGCAATAGACAAAAATAATCCTTGTTATTAGTGATTGAGATTAGCAGCATTAGGATGAAGCAAGTAAAGTAGCTGCTTAAACTCTGAGGCTTGTTGTTTTAAACGAACAGAAGTAAAGATGTCACAGGTATGATGAGAGCTTTAGGAATTACAACTACAACATTTTAGCTGTCACTAAAACTGACTCTCATAAGGACGCCTTGTTTTTCACCCTCTAGCTCAGAGGTTGACACAGTTCAAAGGTCAAGTAGCAACAGAAGGTCATCCGCTCTTTCATACCACACATACATATACGCAACCACACACACTGAAACACTGTTGCATTTTAAAATGTGATCACACAATAAAGACAGGAGTGCCCTCTGTCTGCAGATAACAGAGGAATGCTTCGATGGCGAATGGAATCATTGGAGAGATTTGTCATAATTTGTGTTTTGCGTTTAAAGGATAGAAATCCATCACATTACAAATCATATACTGTTATTTTTAAAATAAAAAGGTTATATTCAGTATATTAAATAGAACTTTTTGTCTTTTAAATACAATTTGAAAGATTAAAAAAAGCATTTTGTTTATGCATAGGCATTTTGCTTGAAGTATTTACAGAGTAACATGTCTTATATATCCAGGGACCCTTAGGAATCTTTGACAGGGTTACAGAGGGTCCCCAGCAAAAAAAGGGGGAATTATTTATTTTCACTATAGGTAACACTGTAATAAAAATCTAACGACAGGGTCCTCAGGACAAATCTTATCAATTGGGGTCTGTGGTCTAATTTGTGTCAGTTTAGGGGTCCTTGACGTGAAAAAGTTTGAGATCCATTGTCTTATATTAAGGTATTACTAGCATTGTATATGTTGTTTTACAGGTTTATCTAAATTCAAGGTGTTCCTGCTATTTTGTTCACTGCCTAGATGGATGCATTCACTGTTTCATGAACCTGCTGATATGCAGTTTTTTGCAGCATAAATCTGAAAAGTCATGAGATTATTAAAGGGGGGGAAAAACGCATTTCTGTTAACAAAAATGTATTATTTTCTGACTTCTCTCTCATGTTTTTTTTCTCATGAAATTATGTTCAGGTTTCTAAAATCCTTCAAATGAAACAATTTGAGAGGAAAAACTAATGTAAGCTGTGGGGAGGGATCTGAAGTAGACTTTGGTCTGTTCTGAGGAGTCACAAGCCCATAAGGTTTGGTTATGGAATAATCTCTCACACTAAACTCTGCCACCCTGCAGGAAGTGGAGAAAAATGTTGTCCAGACATGCAAGTTATCCTGATCCGTCACCAAGTGAAGCCTGACATCAACTGGTAAATTTTAAACATTACCGCTGGTGTTCCTCACTGTGTTAGAGGGGCAACAGTAATAGTAATAGAGCAACTCTTTCATCATCATATTTTCCCTGCATAGCGTTGGACGTCATTTCCATGGCTTTCCATTTTGGTCTAGCGCTGGGCAGGGCTGTGCTGCAAGCATCACTCACTAGAGTCTGTAATTTTGGAAAAACAGTCCTCTGAGGAAAACGTCATGATGGGTTTCAACATTGAATTGTAGTTCCGTGCGTTTTGAGCTTGGAGCTGACCACAGCCAAATCCAGCAACAGTGTGTTTGTCAGAGTCAACAAATGCTTTAAAAAGCAGCTGAGTAGCAGAATGGAGACCTTGTGTAATATATGGTTCACACAGAAACAGCCATGCAGTCATGTGAGCGGTCACAGTCACAAAATGAAGACAAAAGCTGCACAGACTCTTTGTAGTCCACTACACTACAGCGTGTCAAGTTTCACTACAGCCAGAGTGCAAAATGCAATGTACAGATCAGGAGAATAGGGAAATGTGTTATGTTTGTGATTAAAGGAAATCTGGATAAATGATATTCAAAATGAAGCATGACACTAGCATGTTTTTTATTATATATTTCTTGGTAAATAGGGCCACTTTACACTCACTTAAACAGAGCTGCAATAGTATCACAGTTTTTATAAAAATGTCTATGAAGTAAGTTTCAGTCACAGTTGTTTTCTAGTCTCTTTGAGATGGAAGCAGATAGTGACTCTTCCCAGCCAGACTCAATACACACATTTCATTTAAGCCACCATATGTATGTGTGTGTGTGTGTGTGTGTGTGTGTGTGTGTGTGTGTGTGTGTGTGTGTGTGTGTGTGTGTGTGTGTGTGTGTGTGTGTGTGTGTGTGTGTGTCTGTCCTCGTCTGCAACTCTGTTATGGCAATATCTCAGTCTGGCCTGTGATTCCATTGAGAGGCAAGAGACCGGAAGCGACACAAGTCTGAGAAACAGTCCTGTGTTGACTCAACGCTGCCCCCCTCTTCCCCCTTCCCCTTTTTCCCGCTTTCACTTCCGGCTCAGCCAGCCCTCCCTGCCACGGTGACTGAACGTCTGCAAATCAGAACAGAGGTTTCAGGCTCAAAACACAGGACTGCACTAATTTAAATCTCGATTATAATCCACTTGATAGCAGTCAAAAGAAAGTCCAGCACAGAAAATGCATTTGTTTGATGTGAATGTTCATGTGAGAAGAGGAGAGGGGAGGTCAGGAAGTTTAGGGGTTTAAACGCTTCTAAAAGGTCACCCAACTTGATCTTTTTGGCTGAGAGGAAATGATCCTCATTCCAGCCACATTCCAGCATGAATGTTAGTTCATTCTTAATGAAACACCCGCCAACAAAATGATCCTATTCATACTAACAAACCAGGAACCACTATTTGAAAAAAGAGGTATATAATTAAAGCACATTATGTAATCCTATTAAAGCTGTCATAAGCCTTTTGTTGGAAAACATTGTATTGGAGGGAGAAATACTCTGCATTGCATGTGATGTCAAGTTTCTTAGCATAAATACCACATCCACAACTAAATTCCTGCCATCCAAGCTGAATGGAAATTCCAACAAAACTATGGCTTCCTCTCAGCAAGTGACTCAGAGCCACTGTTGAATGTCTTGCATCTCCTGGCCTTTCCTGCTGGGAGCACGGGCCTCAGGGTGTGTCTCCCTGTGACCTCATCTTCCCAGAAAAACATCCAGAAACCCCCAGAAGCAGCACAGTCGCTCTCATGATGCAGCCTCCACACAAGTTGTCTACAATAACAAAGCTGTCAGTTTATAGAAAAACACCAACAGCGCTGCTGTTACTGCCTGCTCATTCAACCAGAACATCAGCCACATGTGTGTGAGCGTGTGGGTGTTTGAGTCCCGACTAGCATCCTGTTTATACAGTCTGGTCACTGCTGTGAGAACTGAAGCTTGAACCTGAAACTATTTAGTCTTAACCTCACTGTTCTTGCCAAAGTTCGTCCCAGAAATCTTTGTGATGAATTCTTCCTCAAGGGCAAAATCTCATGTGGACAAGCTTTCTGTAGTTACTGTAACTCTTAACAAGAACAGTTTACATAAGCAGAACTGCTTTACAGCTCTGTACATCACACCCAACGCAAATTGCTGGTCTGGATCAACCAGCAAGGGGAATTATAGATTCATGAAAAGAGGCTTTGTGTTCATGCAAAAGACAATAGCTTACTGCATGGCAGCTGGATTTTTAAACCAGACACAGCACATTCAATGAGTCATCTGACATCTACTGTCCAAAAGTCAGCAAATCAGTTCCAGGAAACAACACACACACTAAAGCAATCATATCTTATCAAATCAGGTAACAGCAGAAGTAATAGTGCACCTGACAGGCTGACTGACAGCTGTCATACTTTGAGTTTCAGCATGTAAATCATACCTGGGTTTCTCTGAGGACTGGCAGGCTGGGAAAGATCCGCTGTCAAGTTTGTGTCTTTCACAACAACAGCAACAAGTAGATGAAAAAGTCCTCGGTCGGTGCAGTGAGAGGTCCTTCAAGGAGCCTGAGCTCTGGCTGCTGTTGGAGTTACGGCTCTCTGAGTGAGAATACTTGTTCTCTCTGCGTGGCGGAGCTTAGTCCATGTGGCTGGATGGGAAATGGGAAATGAACTTTCTGGGCAATGTGCCAAGAACAGAGTGAATTTTAAAGACACAGCAGTTTGACCAGACTTTACTCTGTGTATGACTGATTCTTGAGATTTGAGCAAAAACACGTTCCACTAAGAAAAGTGCTGTTGAAAATGAATAACATTTTCTTATTTAAAACAATGTGGGTTGATAATCTAAGGGGATTTTGCATAAATGTTACTTTTTTCATATGTTTGTTTTGAATTTTATATATGATACATTATATTCATATATTCAACATTTAACAGGACATACTGTGCATGTATCTATGGTGTAGAGACAATGAATTAAAACTTACATAAGTTAAGTTACACATATTTTATGAAAAAATTACAAAATCAGGAGGTTGCACCAAACTATTGCTTCATTTCTGAGAACTTGTTCTATAAACATATAAGTATAGATATCTTAACATTGATCTTATTTTCTGTTCATAATGAAAACCTGTTTTACCCAAACTCTCAAGAATCAATGGTGTGTGTTACAAGAACACACATTTCAGCTGCTGTTTATCAGTTCCATACACATCTTTGGATTTACTTGAATGAAAACTCTCTTCCTGTATTTCCACAGATGCCTTTTTGTTTTACTGATGCTGTTGACTGTCACAGATGTATTATTTGAGTATGTTAAGTACATTTTTCAGTTATGTTGTTTCTTTGTTTAATGACCAAATGAATACTTTAATTTGATTAAGATTTATTAGAGTACATTTGCTTACTGAATATTGTTTTCATTTGCCTTTTAGCTGTTACGTCATCTGTGACAGTCAACTATTTAAGTGGAAATCCTGTGAACAAGACAACAAACGGACAATAAACGGCACTAATCTCTGGTCCTCATACTTTAACTGGTGCGCCATTACAAAGGCTCTTTAAATAAACCTGCAGCTGTATTAAGCAGCTGAGGAAGCAATAGCTGAAGTAACTGATCTACATTGACAGCATTGCATAATAATCATCATCTGGATTTAATAAACTAGCATCATAACTTCTTTAGTAGCTGAGATTTACATTAATTGATCTTTTTGCATCAGAAACACTCACACTTCCCTCTACAGTGATCTCTCCATTTATTTTGGTGTTTCAGAAACAGGTCAAATTCAATAGGTGATGTTTATTTTTCCACACCAAATCCAACAGAGAAAATGATATAATGAAATTTACATGTGCTGTAGGTAAATCAGAGGAAATTAAACGTCCGTCTGTTCAGTTGTCATGAATCAGTTGTCAGCTCTATTTGGGCTTTTGACACTAAGTTGGGTATAATTTCAAAGTTTTGTCATTTATAGTGATTATAATGATCATACACTAAATGGTCAAAGAATCATCACACTGTGGTGAGCAAGTCCAGCAGTTTTCAGTTGGAAATCACTGAGCTGGTGTCTCCCTCTAGTGTTTTTACCTCAGAAGAAGGCAGCTGCAGCAGAGGGCCCCACTGCACATCTGCCTGCTGTCGCTTCCATCTGACACAGCACAGCTGAAAATCTGAAGAAAATTAATCAAAAACAGGTTTGTTTTATCATACAAGAATATCATAATTTTTAAACTGTGTGTTATGTGGCCAGTCTGAAGGCTACAAATGAGAATCAACATTCACAGTGCCTTGAGATTAAGGCTACATCCAGGTATTGAGGCCATTGTCAATCTCTGCGCAGAACCTGCAGAGGCTGAAATTACTGATCTGTTGAAGCACCAGGAACAAATTCAGTACACCTGCACTGCAACATGCACTGATAAATAAAAAAACATCTAATGAAAGACAGAAAGACAGATTGATCAAGTGGATGGCAGGCATTCATTTATTTTAGAATTTTTGACCACATTATAACTTGATTATAATTTTGTTTTTTCTACATTTGGTCCACTTAAATTAACGAGATTTGTTTTTATCAAGCATCAATACAATACTTCACTTCATCCAGCTCAGGCTGTAGTTCATATCAGGCTTTTCACATCTGAGGAATGAAGGTGTACAAGCCAAGCCATCAAAGTGTGTCATTTCCTCACCCTAATGTGTCAGGAAACATGTGACTTCACCTCTCACACTCTATCAGACAAACCCTGCAAGTAGCATCACACGGAGCCACTGCAGCAGCTGTCAGAGCCACCGGGCCGAGTCAACAGTCCACTGAGGTTTCTGTCGCCACATGCAATGAGATCACTGTCATTTTCTCTTCAGTTGCTTCCCTTTCACTGTGGATTAACAGGCTGGACTTGATCACTTATGCACCCTCTCCTAACCCCTTCCCATTCACACTGTAGCCTGGCAACAAGCCACTGGATAATATGCATAGACAAAGTAGCTTCATGTCACTATTTCTGGGTGCATAATGATCAGGGCTGAAAGGATGTCAGAAACAAAAAGTAAAATTAAAAACACTAAAAAAAAACACTAGTTACTAATCATTTCTTCTATGAGTGATGGCATCTTACATGAACACATTATTTACATCAAGTTTCGTGATTTCACATTTAATATTTCAGTTGATCCTCCCCCCCCCCATCTCTTCTCACTGGTTGGAAGTGGGCGGGACTCAGTCGGAAAAGGTGACGTCAGGCACTTCGGTGAACCAATCAGGGATTAGCAGCACTTAAATCTGAGTGACAATCAAATCTGATCAAAGCGAACCCACAACCCTGAAGAAGCAAATGCTGATTGTTAAATCACTGATAAATCATACCTTTTGCTTTTTTACTTGTCATGAAAAGTTAATGTGGTAGAGACATACATATAATAGGTTATTTAAGGTCAAATTTGACTTCAAAGACCTTATCTTCATACAATTTACATTTTCTAAAAAATTTATGTCAATTCATCTCCTATTCTGGCAACAAAAATATCTTAAAGTGTATCATTTTAAAGTAAACACCGTATAAATGCCGTATAATACCCACAAATTGAAGTGTTCTTGATTTAAGCAGCTGCCTTTAAACATGTTTATAATATTAAAATTCCTCTTTTTTAAATATAAAAACAAACTGAACTTTCTCATCAGTGGACTCAACAATAACATGTTGTAAGCTGATAATGGGCTCCATCAGTTCCCGGTTGTACTGCCACTGATCAGTATGGATGGATGTGATGAGGATGTTACATCACTTGCAGTGCAGCCAGACGCCAGCAGCAGCATCCTGCTCGGAGGAAACGCGGCGCACAAACCCAGCTGGCCATATTGTGCACCAGCTCGGCTGCGTCAGATCCACACACACACACAAAAAAAAACCCACACACAAACACACAGAGCAGCGCTGGAACAAGAAGTCACCACCAGAGAAGAAATATACTGAAATCTAGACTCGGCTGAGCTGGTAAGTGTTCGGATGCGGTAAATCATATTTTTCACGGTGATGCATCAGTCCCATTATGTCGAAGCCTTGCGTGTCCTCTCCTGCGCTTTTGTGGATAACAGGCTTTCTCATGGCCCGCAAAGCAAACTCGCATCACGTCATTTTGTTTGATTTGTGCAGGTGTTTGCATGAGTAAAAAAAGAAAAATCTCATGATTCCTTGAATGATTTATGTAACCAAACTGGCATTGAGGGTTATCGATAAAAACGCCTTTCGTTTTCGTTTAGGAGTAATAAAAGGCTTGTTTACCCCCTCAGGTTGGTGTCTGTCCACGCAGGGAAAATGGTTAAACTGGGGAATAATTTCAGCGAGAAAAATAACGGGAAGGTGGTTTCTGAAGACGGATTTGACACCATCCCTCTCATAACACCGTTAGATGCCAGTCAGCTGCAGTTCCCTCCACCAGACAAGGTAAGATTATGCATTTGATTTTCTCCATTGATTTGGAGAGTCACAGTGAGGGGTCTTTACAGAACAGACCCTTACTCTATTTTCCATCATAGGCCAATGAAAATGAAGGAAAACAATAGTGATTAATAGAAAAATCCAACCTTGAACCTTCTATGAACTCGTTTCCTCATGCAGCTATATCTGCAAGCTGATTGGGTAATTTTTTTCATGTGTGTACATGTGTGTTGTGTGTCTCTGCCAGGTGGTGGTGAAGACAAAGGCAGACTACGATGGAGAAAGCAAGAAGGGAAAGCTACGATCTCCTAAAATTGCAGAGTTCTCAATAAGCATCATTGAAGGCGTATCTGAGCGACTCAAAGTAAGGATATAGGATGTCAGTGTTTCATACATCATCCCATTTTTTACAATATATCTCATGCTCTCAAGAACACATGCATAAGCTGGAGAGCTGTTTCCCTGCACGCTCAGGACATTTGTCACCGCTGTCATCATATTCCTCCATCCAAGTTATAGTCTGTGGCTCGCTCGCCCAGGCCACCTTCATGTCCTGTGTACTGCTGCTTGTCATCTTGTCAGGCTACACAGGGAGAAATAATGCACATTGATTCACTTAACCCCGCCCTGAATCTCTCATTAATTCAGCGGCTGCCATGGCGATAGCCTCCAAACAGCAGCATCCCTCCCACCTCCCTCAATGCCCCCTTGGCCCAGCAGATGAGTTAAGCTGTTCACTACATATATCATGATGTAAACATATGGTTTGGTAAAGAAAAAAGAAAAAGAAAGAGCACAATCCTGGCACCAGATTTGAGATGAGTGACTGGGAAAAAAAATTGCATATATACGTGACTCACCAGTGCTTTTATCTTTTAAATTTTAAAATTCATATGTGATCTGTCTGCAGGCTTTACACACCACTCTTACTCCACATTCAGAATCAACAGATGAAACTGTCTCTACGGTGTGTCGAGCTTCCTTTGGTAGTAGAGAGACATTTGAAAGGCAAAGAGGTACATCAGTGTCTCAGAGAACGCAGCTCATAAACTCACATCGGTGCTTTGAAACGCCGCAGGCAGCTCTTTCATCACAGATAGTCTCTTTCATAATCTCCTGTTGCTTTGCTTTGTACAGGTTGTACTGTCTGCTCAGATGTGCAACTGCAGGATTCACACTGACAGATTAAAAAGGAAATATGTTATGGTGTTAACAATCTTATCAAACCTCACTGATCCATATTTGGGAAAGAGTAACGACATGCAGCAACTCTATCAAAGAAATCCTCGTGCACGTTCTGTCAGCATCATCCTGCAATAAGTCTCGACATTTCCACAAGGATTTCTCTCTTTCTCTGTTGCAACTGCGTCAACTTAATCTGAGTAGAAAACAATTTCGCTGACGTCGTTGGAAATGATCAAATTTCTCCACAAGCGCTTATATTGACTTTGTGAGTCATAAAAATAACTCAAGTGCATACTGGGGTGCAACATCTTCGGCAATAATGAGACTATTTCTCCCACACCTTGTCTTATCCCCCTCCCACATTCAAGAAGCACCAGTAGCCGTTATGTAACTCCCCTGAGAGGTGAGAGCTGGGCTCTACAGATGGTCACACAAGCCATTTTCCTGCCGGGTTACTGTATGCAGAATATCCTGTAACCCTGACAAGCTGTTAGTCACTGTTATAAATACATCCAGCATATTCAGATATGTAATTTAGCTGCACTTTATCTACACTGGTGTGTATCTTTTCTATGGATGTTTTTCATTTCAGTATTTAAACCCTGCACTGCTGCTTAAAATAGAAATAGAAAGAAGAGAGAATATTTCAAAGAGGTTTGCCTTCTTATCTCTTTTCAATAAAACTGATTCAATAGGTTTGTGATGTTCTTCCTCTGAGCTGTGAAGCAGACTTTGTGCTGACGCTGGAGCTGTTGTCATTTCTCCTTTAGGTGACCTTGCTGGTGATCTGTGCCCTGGCCTTCCTGGTGTGTGTGGTGTTCCTGGTCGTCTATAAAGTCTACCAGTATGAGCAGCCTTGCCCCGACAGCTTTGTTTACACGGTAAATACTTTGGAGAATCGTTGTTTGTAAAATGCCGGATGATGATATGTTAATATCATTTTCCATGCTTCTCCGTTACATAAACATGTTTTTTATACTTAAGCTTAGCACCAGGTTTTTTCTGAATTGAACAACATAACTGTAGAAGTTCAAGTGAAATGTACTCTTTATTTACCCCCAAAGCTCAACTTTGAATTTCCATGAC
The DNA here is from genome assembly GCF_963691925.1 of Scomber scombrus. NCBI lineage: Eukaryota > Metazoa > Chordata > Actinopteri > Scombriformes > Scombridae > Scomber > Scomber scombrus. The sequence continues at coordinate 12,084,820 of NC_084972.1, forward strand.
ACTGTTTTAGAGCAGCTGAATAGGTTTCTGTTCATAGACATGATCTATTAATACTAATGTCAATCATATCTGTACACTCACGTTACCAGCTTTTGTTTGTATTTATCTTCCTAAAAGTTGAATTCATGAACAATAAAACACGCCATGCATAATTCAATACAATTTTGCTGATACAGCCTATCTTGAGTTGGTATGACCAGTATGATGGCTAAATGTTAACAAACCTTTAATAGATATGGCCTATACATTGCCTCTATAATAATACTGGCCTTATTGAGTTATTAATGTGCTTGCTGACTCGTCTCTGCTTGCATTAAGCTTCCAATAGCTTAACATTTTAGCTGTTATTTATGGTTTCTCCCTTTAAAACCAGTGGCAATAGGGTTAAAGTTATTTAGCATTGGCTCATTTCGTGTGAAAGCCTAAAACATTTTATCAATCATTGTATTGATGGAGTATAATGAGGCCTGGCTTGTTTTTTTTCTTGTTTGGTTTGTCTGGTGTTAAACGGTATTGCTCCATTTTGTCAGTCATCCATCCTTTTTTCTCACGTAACTGTGAGCTGTGAATCACAGCATGGTTATTTACAAAAAAAAAATCATTATTCTTTCTTGAATCCTTCTTTTGTCACCTTGCATCTAGTCTTTCCCTTTTTTCCACTTACCCATTGTGTAGAGTGACAGATTTCGCGTCTCTTGGCTTTTTTAATCTTGTATCCCCTCTCTGTCTCTCTCTCTCTCTGGAGCAGCAAGGTCGCTGCATGCCGGCTGGGATGTATGGCAACTACCCCCCTCAGGGACCTGGGGGCCGCGGGCGCCTCTTTACCCTCATCAACCACTACAACATAGCCAAGCAGACCATCACTCGGTCAGTATCACCATGGATGACCATCATGTCTGAGGAGAAGGTCACCCAGCAGGAGACGGAGACTGCCCAGAAGCTGGCTTAACCAACCTGGGATCAGGAGGTGGCCTCACCTGCTGCAGGAAAAATAAATAACATGGTTGTGCCATTCAAGCAAACCTCAGTCTTTTGGCATTCTGTTGGGTCAAATCAACTTCTTTTGTCTGAGGTGCTATGCTCCCTTGTTGATGTAGTTTGATCAGCTGATGTGTGCTGTAGCAGGAAATATGTGGAAATTATGAACACGTTTTCAGTAAAGCGAGTCGTACAGTTGGCTGGATTCATGGTTTGTTTGAATAGCATACGTTGTTATTTATATACGGGTCAATGACGTATAAGGATTTAGAACAACTCAATTGTAGAATAATAAAAACAAGCATATCTAATGCAGTAGTTCAAACATTCAGAATGTTGTGTACCTGAAGATCCATATTATACATTTGAAATTAAGTGATTTTAATGGTTTTTTTCAAGAATAATTGGCACTGGCCATAAAAAAAGTCATGTGGTGCGACCATGATTCATCTTGAAATAAATTAATTTACTTAACACGCTTCACATCTTTTTTTACAAGATTTCAGTAATATAAAGTGTTTGGAAACAAAGTATTTGCATTTTTAAAAAAAAATCTTTGTAAATAATGGTCTTTTATTTATATAAGACATTTCAAGATGAATCATGGTCGCACCAAATGACTTTTTTTTAAGGCCAGTGCCAATTAATCTTGAAAAACCACCATTAAAATCACTTTCAAATTGTAATATGAATTGTCAGGTACACAACATTCTGAATGTTTGAACTACTGCATTAGATATGCTTGTTTTTATTATTTAAAATTGAGTTGTTGAAAATCCTTATACGTGATTGACCCATACACATCACAACAGAGTGGCAAATGTGTAGAAAAAGCCACACAAACACAAACACCGACACACACACACACACACTGTCTTTGTACATACACATATGTAACAGAATTCACTTTAGTACTCAGATTGTGAAATGACTGTGAACCATCTCGTGTCTGCGTCGCTTGTTTAAACACACGCACGCACGACTACAATAACAATCCGTTTGCTTTGAATCTCCTTCTTTTCAAATACATCATATACTGATAGCGCATGCAAGGCCCTGTGAGGTCCAGCGAGTGGTAAAATTCTCATGAGGCAGCAAAGTTTGCAGCATATTTGCCACTGAGGTCCATCTGTGTCAAAATATTTTACTGTCATGATATTGTGAATAATTGAGGCTTGACCTGGAGGAAAGCTTTTAACCAGCGAGAAAAATACTATTTTAAATTGTGTTGTTTTTGACTCAGCCCATACTGCTCTCTGCATATAGTGCTGTTAAGGAGTTTTTAGTATTTGATGCATCAAGTCTTTTTAACCAGCATTTATGATTGTCTCCATCTACAGTTGAAATCTTGAACACCATGTGGTTTTTTTGCGGGCTACACAAGACTTAATAATCGTTACTTTTCATAGCATAACTTTTATGCTACAGTATTGAATGTTTTTGCATTGCTAGTGAAGACACTGTATTGTGCAATGCTTCGCATTGATTAATGTCACCAGATGGCTTATTGGCAGCCATCAGAAATACTAGACTTAGGTTGATGTAGTGGAACAATCTGACAGTAGTTGCTTGTCCTGTTGCTTTTTTCTGTATTTGTCATTTAAATTAAATTGTCACAAATTATGTACCTTTTTCAAACAATGTAATGATTACCATTGAAGTGCATTTGCTACATAAAAATGTTAAATGAAAAACTGAAATAAAGTGCCCACATTTCACACCGACGTCCTTGTGGAATCCATAAATGAGCAAAACATTTTAGTAATTTTAGAAGTAAATCTTATCAGTCCTGCTGAAACTCTCTGAGTGCAGAAAAATGAATGCATCTTTAACAGTTTCATTTCCCTTGAGTTTAGATCAAAGAAACATTTCTGAGCACTGCGCCGCTTTCACCGGAATATAGGTTAATCCTAATAAACAGATTAGCAGAAATATCAGGAGGCTGCATGAATCAAATCTCCTGTCGACAGCTTCTTTTCTTTAGCAGACGCTAACCCAGACAGGCCATGACTTTCTAGCTGCGTTGGATGTTATCTGAGAGCTCAACATAAATTTTAATGCATTAGCAGTTATTAAATGATATCCTGAAGCAAAGAAAGAAGATACAAAATGTAATTTAAAGTATGGCTTAGTTTTACTAGGATGTGAGGGGTGTGCAAGTAGTTATGCTGTGATACATAAAACAAATACCAAGTTCTGCCACTCAGTTTCCTGGAAAGAAAATATTCTCAAAGTTTGACAGTGAAGTATAATTTATGAATCTTTGAGGGACACAAGTTTATATTATATTTAAATACACGAGACTGCAAAGTCAGTGCAATGCAAGTCTACACAGAACCCTCTAGTGCATTAAAGGCTGTTCCAAATGAGGATTTTTCAGTCAGACAACCACCGTTATTGCCAATCAACCATTATCAATCCTTTCAGTGATAGAGAAAGACTGACATTCCAATTATCACCACGCCACCTCCATACAAATGCTTTTTCTAATGTAGAAGCTGCAATCCTAAAAGCACTGGAAACAGATTAGTAAGACAGTTAAGATCAGGGAAGGCCAAACTGCCATCTCCACTCGAACCCAGAATCTCCATGAAGAACAGAGACTTTGAAGAATTGTCATTTCATCCTCAGATCCAGGTGGTGAACTGTACATTCAGTCTCAGTGTTGTTGTCTTTACATATAAACCAATATGTGCCAGAGCCAGACGGTTCACTGTCATATAGTTAGAATCCACCGCGGCAGTTGTGTTAGCTGTCATACCAGTCCAGGAAGAGGAGTGAGAAAGAGCACATGACCAGGAAGAAAAGGATCCACACCCGGAAGCCAGCGTTGTTTTTGATTGCCTTGTGAGAGAAGTTAACAAAAGTGACATTTTACTGACTAGATTTATGAACCCCCCCTCTCAAAAAAACTTTATATGACGTATAAGTCACACATGCAGAGTAGATGGTTTGTCGGTTTCCATCCCAAGAACCTTACCTCTCGAATATCCTCATTGCCTTCTTTAACGTTCTCTGTAGCACCGACAACCAGCTGATGAATGCTGTCAATCTCTGTTTCCTGTCATGAGAAGTGAAATGAATAATCATTTGATTTCAAATACGGCGTATTCTGAACCAAGCAGGAAACGTAAGGAACTCTTACTTACTTGCTGAAGAACTTTCTCAGCGAAGATCTCCTGGAGTCGTGAGATCTCCACCACCTTCCCCTCAATTTGCCTGGCAGGCAGAAAAAGGGAGGCATGAATTATTCCATGAAAATAGTGTGCCTAGCATATGTAAACCCTTCCAGATGGTATTAGTATTATCGGGGCCGGTCTGGTGTTTGGTAATTTTTACCTCAGGACCAAAGGAATTTTGTTCCATCTGGAACAAACATGATTTTATCTGGATATCATGAAAAATATTCCATCTGCAAACACCTATGTCCTTGGGTCATTTTAATCCTGTCTGAATCAACATCTGGTATTTTGTATAACTGTCGTCTTGCTCAGCTGGCATTTCAATCACTACGGCCACTAGGGTAATTTAGTGGGAGGTAGGGTGACACTGTAGCACACTCACACAAGAGTATCTACATCACTTATGCATTGCTACTTGTGCAACAGCCTAAAATTAGCCACCTCTGCTGTTAATACTGATGCTGTCTAGAAGACGGGTGATGAAAGGCAAAGTAATACTGAGGGAGACTCACCTCACTTCATCCACCAGGTTGTTCATTTCACTGACCAGCCTCTGGTTTTCCTGCTCAAACTAGACAGAAACACACAAAAGCATTGAAACATCTTTATAAAAGATGCTTTACACTTAAAGCTGACATATGGCAAATCTGTGATATAGAAGTCAGGATATGCTGTACGTTGCATATCCTGCAAGACCATTCTCCGTGACCACCTCAATACTTTAGGGACTCAAGAAAGTAATCAATAGCACTGCACATTCAGACGTATGGCTGCATATTCATGAGACACATACAAATCTACATAATTAGATCTACTATATATTGTATAACATGAACAGTGTATAATGATGTGCGAGGTGCCACACCATCTGGATCTCCTCAGGAGAGAGCTCATCCTCCAATCGGCCCTCCTCCCACAGGTTGACACTGTTGTCCAGGACCTCTGACACATTCTTTTCTGAAGGAAGGAAAGTAGGAAGTCTTAATTTTTCTACAAAAAAACTACCAGCACTTCCTTCATCATCACTTATTCAGTCATTCACTTTCGGAGCCTCTTAAAAGGTTACATTTCACCGCACTGAAACTAAGAGCAGTTGAAATACTGACGCATTGTTTTGTCCACACAGTGGGCATTCACAGCATTTGGGGGTGGTGATTAATCATTATCATAAGACATTACTTGCATTAAACCTTGTTACACCACTGTGCCAATCTCACTGGTGCTTGATGTAGATGGTTTATCAAATGGATAGGAAAGTGTACGTAAGCTCTCTAAGAAGAGAAATAATAGTGCAGTCTGGGAGGCTCAGTGGCAAAGTCAAACTATACTACACAATAATTATTATTATGTTTGTGCACATACTGACATACTAGACATGTCTTTTTATTATGTTATTGTTACATGCAATTATAAACAGTAAAAAAAGTAATACAAAAAAAGTCAATTAAAATGTGCTTTCAGTTAGTTTCTCTTCAGTGATAATGAGGTTCAGGCTTGAAGCGGTTTCATGGTTCTCTTAATAATCCAGTTAACACGATAATGACAATGAAACCCGTTTTTTTGGGTCATTACTAACAAACAACACATTTATAGTCATAATTTTGCTGTAACAAATCATATTGCAATTAAAAAACTGTTTTAAATTTGTTTTAAAATGTAATGCTACAGTTGACAAGTAAGAAAAAGGAGTGATGACACATGCAGCTGTTGTCTCGTGTAAACCAGTGTTTTTTGTATGAGTATGTGGACATTAGTTAACTTTCAAAACTGTGTGTCCATCACCTGAAGGTTTGAATCATATAAATTGGCAAAATTATAAGTTATTAGTACAACACTTTTTAAACTAGAGGCTGCAGATAAAACACACAGATCTGTCTAAAATGTAAAAGCAGGTATGAATAAATACAGGTAAGAATGACCTATTCATCAGTATTGCAGTACAGTCACATCTATTAAAATCTAAGAAAACATCCCTTCTTTTTAAAGAAGGGATCATTTTAGTTTCACAAATATTTAGTATTTCTGTTACTTCTGCAACTTCCTGTATGTTCTTGCTCAACACACAGGGAAAACTGCACTTTCCAGGACACAAATACACTCAACAGTCAGTAAAGAACCAAGTCACAGCTGCAGGGCTCCTTGCCTGAGTCTGTGTGCCGCCACAGAAACAGAGCCCAGTGTCTCAGGGGACTAGCTAACTTACCAGAACTTTCCTCCTTGACAGTCTTTTCCTCAGTGGGCTCCACTTCTACCGTTTTCCCCGCCCGACCGTGGTGCTCTGATCCCAGTCTTGACCTAAAAACAAAGAGCAAAGGGTCATCTGTCTGAAAGAGCAACGTGTCTTAAAGTTGTTGCAGTCCTAAATTCAGAGTAAACAATAATAAATGACATGAATGGGATGTTTATAGAAGATGTGCTTTGCAAATACTCACAGTCTCTTCTTGTCCACCATTCTCTTGACTCTAATTGCTCTCTGCTCAGAATAAATCTTACACACTCCTTAAAAACAAACACAGGGGACACACAAGTGAACATGTAGCCACTAATCCCCAAAATATGGCTCTCTTCCTTATCAACCAGTAAATGTCCTGGAGACAAAAGGATGGGCTCAAACAAAGCCTCGAGAGGACAATTTAATGAGTTGCATGAACTTACCTCTTAGATACATTTCAATGAGGTCCAGCACTGCCCCCCTGTGCTCCTTTATCTGGGCTGATGTCACCTGCTTCTCAGCTACGATGACAACAGCAGCATATTAAAAGATATACTCACTGATTTTGGTGCAGAGCCTAAATGTAAACACCAATACAAAATCCTCTCAGCTCACTGCTGATGTGTTTACACTCAACACAGTTCAGAGCTGAGTTTTAAAACTATGAGCTGTATATTTTAATGTATTCTACAAGTGCAAGACAATATCAGCATCACCTGACGGCATATTTGTAATCACGATAATATTTGAAGTCATAAGGTGTCAAGTAATAAAAACACACACCTTCATTGCGTAGCTGCTTGATGGCCTCAGAACAGGTCCTCATGAAGATCTGAGCATCCTGGTCGATCTGATCTCGTTCACTATCCGTCATACGGGTGAGATCTGATGAGATGAGGCTGTAAAATAAAGATAGTTCACTACAATTGACCGTAATACTGACAGATCCCTCCCTAATTTCGATATGTACCCACAATCATTCTCTTTACTCCTTCTATCCTTATTCAGGGTCATGTGAGGCAGGAGTCTATCCCAGCATGTACTGGATGGACGGAAGAAGAAACCCTGAACTGGTCTGGTCTCCAATTAATGTCAAACCAATACATTCACAATTCCACATATGAGCAGGTTAAAACTCCCAGTTCACCTGAGCAACATGTTTTTTCCACTAAGAAAGAAAACTGAAACTGTGTGAAAACTCAAACAAACCTAAACAGAAGATACAAAGACAGCAGGAAGCGTAAGTGCAACTCAAACCTGGGACCTTTCATACAGTCAGTTCAGACTTAATGGCTCCCTCTTGTGGACTTCTAAGATACAGCGACACAATTGGATTTTGCATTGACTGACAGGATAGACTCACAATTCTGTCTTAAAACAATAGTTGGGAGCCCTAATTAAAATAGAAACAGGTTTTGCTTGTATTTACTCCAGTTGTTCACACTGGCCATTAGAAGATCCCCTCCAAATACAATTACAATGTAAGTGATGGGCAACAAAATCCACAGCCCTTAATTTATGTAAAAATACATTTGATAGTTAATATGGTTTCTATACTCTGAGTTAGTCAAATAAAGTGGATACCTTCCATAGCTACAGTCCTTTTAGTATAAAATTCCCACTTTGTGTTTCCTCTGACAGTGTTTTCCTGTCGAGCTGCAGTGGAAGTGAAGTAACAAAAAGAGAGACCTTGGCACTACAAGGGCTATAAAATTGAAAGATTTCTACATAAGGTGACTATTTTGAATGGCTGAAGCTTCATATAAGCTTTAGATAAACGTTTAAATACATTTTTGCACAAAAAAAGACTTATTTCATCCCCCATCACTGACATTGTAAGCACATTAGGAAGGGATCTTTTAATGGCCAGTACAAGCAGGAGGAATTATTACAGCTTCTTTCTGTCATGTGGGCACCTGAATATTGTTTGAAGAAAAAAATAGGAACCTATGCTTTAATAGCACCCTGAAATTGAAAGAATGAAAGTGGCTGTGATGAAATATGAAGTTGAACAAGCCATCATTTAAAATAATTATGGCAACTGTGACAAAAATGTTTTGTTTGCTTGTTCAAGCTGCAGTCCCACATTACAACACATTCTATTCTGGGAAGGCTTTAATGAGGCTTTTAACTTTAACATTCGTCATACTTGGACTGACATGGTGGCCGGCTGCACTAATTATATTGTAAGTGAATTCAGTTCAAATCCATAGAGCATAATTATTCTGTCAGATAAAGTCAAAAAAAAGAAAGAAAAAGGAAGTTGATAAGAAAATTGGAAGACAGGAACAGCTAATAATGAGACTGAAGGTAGACAAGACTCGCACACAAACCTCTGATGGCTTCTTGATGGATTTTCCCACCGCTAAAAAACTAGCGCACTCCACCCAGAGACATTGGTAATGTTGAGTTAATGTGTTCAGTTGAAGCTTTATCAACAAACCAAACAAAACATAGGCTACTCCACACACCCACACCTACAGAAACACAGAGGGGGCCTTGAAGGGAGGAAGGCCTGGATTAGTCCCAGGGCGTGATTTGTTCTCCACTTGGTTGCAGCTCAATTATTCCAGACAATTAGACTGGAGCCTGCCACTATGGACCACCCTACTTGCTGCTGACCTTGTGCCAGCAGACACTCCTGCAGCACACACACATTTGGAGGCACGTATTTGGAGACACGTATTTGACAGTCTGATCAAATCAGCCCTGACTCCTGACCTCTTCTGAATTTTATCAGAATCAAAGTAATTCTCCCTTCACCAGCCTCCCGTGCAGCCTTGAATGGTTCTGACCACCGCTGTTGTTGATTGTTGTGGATTAGTGTGAGACTTACCTTCCAGCGCTCACGTAATCTTTCCTGTGTTGCAGCAGAAAGTCTTTGAGCTTGGTGATGTTTGTGATCTGTCAAGATAAAGTGAGAAGATGCATTAGTTGATTTCATTACCTTCGCGTCGATGGGTTTTCTTTGAACGCTATGCCTCAGTTGGCTGGCTCTTCAAATATGCCAACCATGTCAACACGGCTTAAGAAAGGCATGTTTTAGACGTGTACCAGGAAACTACCCCCCCCCCAACTACATTTAGACAGAACCAAAGTAAATGTATAATTTAGCATTTATTGAATGCGACAAGCGACCAATGTCTGTCTATCTCTGTGGACTCACAATATTTACTTTTGACAATTCATCAACTCCGTGACATACTAAAATCAAACTTGCAATTTCCTCGTCAAACAGCTCTCATAAATAAAGCTGTGAGCTGCTGAATACAGAGCTCAGACAGAGCCATCTCTAATAAGTTTTTAAATTCATGATCTGTTACTATTTATCACAGAGAAAATGTCCAAGTGTATGTGTGCACAGGGAAACCAAAGGAAACTTGGTTCAATCCAATATTTGCTCCTGTAATTCGGTCAAATATTAAAAAAGACCAAATTGCTTCCCTGTCCACAGAGCTCTGCTGGCAGGGTACGAGTGGGTGTGAACGTGCACACAGCGGGCTCTGTTACAACCAGAAGAAGACAGAACTCAGACAAGCCGAGGATTGAAAAATGACACAATGAGTTTGACTGTGACAGCGACTCCAGAACGTGGGAGATTATTTTGATAGTATAAACGACGCTGTCTTCGGCCTTCAGCCTTTTCACTCTAACAACCTCAATTATCAAATTGCCTTGGCTGTAAGGAGTAATCCAGCACCAGTCGTCTAATAATGTCTCTAAACATCCATTCCAAGCGTCGCGGTGACCTGAAGCAGTGTTTTATTTGAGCTGACATTTGAAAGATGACGAGTTTTTTCAACGTAGAGAGAAGGTGTCAACATAAACAGAGCTGAGCAATTTGTTGGAAACCTAGATCCCCGTCTCTGGTTCAAAGAGTGGTTCTGTGACGTATCGCACTGCTGTAGGGCACATCATGCTAACCTAAGCAAAGCTGGCCCTTGTAATAATACAATTATTAGAGGTCAAGAGTTAATTGTTGTTCAGAGCAGTTGAGCTTGGAAGGGGGTTTAGGGGTAGAGGAGAAACTTTCTTACGGTTCAAAGTCAAACGTTGCGTTGTGACTTGTGTGGCGTTTCGGTGAATGAGGAAACTTGAAGCGAGCTCCTGACTGTGAGTCCTGATTTACTAACACACTGGTAGGATTTTCCAAGCCTACAGCCATAAAACCCCCAGTGAATAACCTGCTTCTTATAATGTCTTGGGTGATCTTGGGTGGGAAAGAATGGGTTAGCTATTTAAAAAAAGATTTGCGAAGAAAAAAGATTCCTCCTAGTAATTTAACAATGCATGCTGCCCTTCAAAATGTACCTTAAAGCAGAGATAACACATTTATTGTTTTTACTTTGTGGCATTTTAGTTTATGCTTCATAACTTTTGATACCATTTTCGTGTTATTTCTCACCTCCTGCATGAAACATAGTAAAACACAATTTTCATGTTATCTATATTATTATTATTATTATTATTATAATTAGCTGATTGAGTGATTGGTCAATTGGCAGAAAATGAATGGACAATGAATCATCTTTTAGTCTTTTTTTTAACAAAAATGGAAAATATTCACTGATGTCAGCTATCTAAACTCTCAGTATTTCCTGGTTTTATTAATTGTCTGTAATAAACCAAATACATCTCTGTATATCTTTGAGTTTTGGAGTGTTAGTTGAACAAAACAAGACATGATGCACATCACCTTGAGCTCTGGGTACTTGAAATAGGCATTCTTTGTAATTTGCTGACAAAATAATCATTATTTGCTGCCTTCATTTCATCTAAATTACTGAGAATATATTTAAACTGTATCTTTATGGTGCAAGTCTTTAAAGGAGCCACATTTGTCCAGACCTGTGAGTGTTAAAGACGTGGAATGATTAAGTGATTAGTATGATCTTATTATTTTACTATTTTAAGTTAAACCAGCTCTAGTGGTAAAAATGTTATTTACTGGCCAAGAAAACCACCTTGGTTTCAGTATGTTTTTTATGCTACTCTTGGTCTGCCGCAAAGTGGAAAATATAATCTTTAAAATGGCATGACTAATTTATCTTTTACTATAAACTATATTTTCTGCTTGCAATTGGCACTTGGCTTAAACCTTTTATTTATGTACAAAGTATACAGCATGTGTCTGCGGAGCTGTGTTCATGGAAGTGCACCTTTTTGGCCAGCAGGCAGTGCTAAATCCACAGCGTTGAAACATGCTGAATCACAGAACAGACATGCGGCAGAGGCGTGTAGGGGGGTGTGTGTGTGTTGTGGGGGTACCAGGGAGTGTCAAGAGTGCTGCTCTGGGGGTTGAGCTGTCTCCTGTGTGTATACATTGGAGCTCAGATTCCCAGCACAACCTCAAGGGTTTGCAGGGGGTCAGAGGGATCAATTGCTCTTGTAACTTAAGACCCTAAAGAGCAAGTAATTCCTCAACAATGAGGAAGGGGGTGGCCTTTTGCAATGTGGCTCACCGTATATGTGTGTATGCTGGTATCTGTGAGGCCGTGCGTGTGTATACGTGCCGCTGCATAGGTGTGTGTGAGGCAGAACTTGCAGTGAAGGCAGGAGGAGACAGTCTGCCGGGCTACATCTAATCTCGTCATCATCAAAGACCCCCACTTTACCTCCTCACTTTCTCCTCCCCCCTGCTTCCCTCCAGCCCCGACTGAGCCCAAACAAACCATCAGGGGGGATTATTATGAGGAAGAAAAGAGAAAAGGCTTAGCTAGCAGATTTATAAAGAGCTTGGATGCCTCTTTGTTTTCTTAAATCCAGGTAACGGACAGAATTTGATGATGACTGCCCTGCTTTAGTTTAAGCCCCTGTGTGTCCTGACCGAGGGCGATCCATACTGACGCCATGCTATGTTGTGTTTCGGTATGTGGGCCTGATACAGAGAGGATGCTTCAGTGGAGAAGACTTCGCCACATGTTGATTTTATTATCATGTTTATGTCTGTTTCCCTAATCGCTTCAGTTTTGTCTTCTTATGTCTATTTGCTATAGACACTATAAAAAACAAAAAGCGCCATCAAACAAAGTTTTTAAAGATTCTTTAAAAGTGACCTTTTTTGATATGAGCTAAAGCTCTATTAATGTTGTGTTTTAGTGTTTTTATTTTTATTTTTACTGGATTATTCGCTTGGATTAAATACAGTCCTGATGTTTGTACTAATGATTGTTGATCATGTAGGTCAAATTATGCATGGATACAAAATGTCATCTAAACAAGGTCGCCATTCATTTTCATCTCATGGGGAGTCTGAATCATACATTACAAATTTTGCAACACTGACTGAGGCACATCCGTAAAGACATCAGCATATAGTATGCTGTATGCATTATAAAGTCCCTTAGACAACTACAGCACAGATTTTGCGCTCTGAGACACATTTTACATATTTAATTTTTCTCTCGTTTACCACAAATTGGATGTATTTAACAGGCAAGATCATCTGTCAGTTACAGTGTAGGTGACATCACAAGTGTTTCAGGTTACGCAGCCAGTTTTGGATAAATTTCAGTGGAAAACTGCACTGTTGCATTCTGAAGCAAACAAAATGTGTTTAACCAATCAATTTCATATGAAACAGATGTAATGACTGCATTTAACTCATCAAAAACTTGGACACCACTGTACAAAAAATGAATGCATAAATGTGAAGTGAATGCACATGACAGACAAGAGTTGTCATTTAGAAAAGCAAACACGTGTGTCACAGGTGCCCCACTACGCAGTGCATTACAGGTCAGTAATGAATGCCTTCTGCCTAAACAGTAGGAACAGTATCTGCAGGTATTATAATGTAATGTGTTGATCTGATATTGTGATTCTATAAGGAGCGTGATTATGTAATACAGCGATAATACTGTTTGTGATTCCTGCTAGTTACTTTGATAATATTGGGCTTTCACAGATAGTGTGAGTAAAATGTTTAATAACAGAATATAAAGTATTTCTGAATTATAGGAACAGAACGCTCATGTTTACTGGCGTCTGTGATGAGCTGTTAAATCAACATGTTAGCAGCATTTACATCCTGTTAGTTGTTTTAACACCTGACTTGCCCTGAAAGCTCTACTCGTATCAAGCTTCATTTCCTCTTTCAGAGTGTAAAACACAAACTAATAAAAATCAGCACACTTTACCTTTTAATTGGAGAAGTGCTTCATTAAAGCCAGAGTATCATCACCAATCTCGTTTTTTTTACTTCTTAAATAGTAATTTTACCAACATTTACATGAAAGACCATGTCAGCTTCTTTTTTTACTCATTTTAGAAAAGATTTTTAAAAAATGACATGCTTGAAATGTTCTAATACAGACAAAAAACATCAAACCTTAAAACCTGAAAATTCTCAGATCTGTAAATAAAGTGATTTTTCCCTCATTCTGAATCCAATTTATCAATTATTGATAACGGCAATAACAGCTACTTTACTTTTAAGGTAGTTAAAACAGATCTTTGTTTCCTGTTTTTTAAGACAGAAAGAAATAAGGATTTACATCTTGGAAAATCTTATAAATTTCTCAGACTGACAAAAACAAGGACATTTAAGGGCAAATTAAGATGGGTGACAATCCTAGTAATCCTATTTTACGTTATGGAATATAAAGTGTGCTAATTTTCCATTTGGCTTCCAAACACATAGCCTGTCCTTCTGTACATCAAAGACTGTAATAATTTGTGAGAGCTTTTGGCAGTAACAGGACTTTTAAAGGAACATGCTTATTTTCTCTTAACTCTAAATTTCTAAAGGTCAAGGTAAAATTATTTCTGTACATACAGAAACCAGCAGCATTATGCATGTAAAATAAAATATAAATCCTATCAACATCTGAGATGGTACAGTTGATTGGATTGAAGCCAATTCATTTGAAGTATGGAGAAAGCAGCTATAAAAGTGTGTCTGCCTGTAAACAACAGACTTTTCAACTGAATGGTTGACAAATTCCACCACTATTGTAATAAAGTCTCATTAAAAGCAGAGGAAAGAGGACACAGAGAGCTGGTACCTCTGAGGCAGCAAACAGACTTTTTCTGTTGACCTTTGCCATCAACAAAGCCTTTCATCTACTGTAGATGAATGGTGACCACAACTGAAGCCCAAACAAAATGTTTACTGCTGTTATTTTAACTATATTATCTGCTTTAGCTTCACTTGACACATTGTGTCATGTGAGATGACAGTACGTAATTAATACCCCATGCTTTATTCCACTAACATCTTTATCTGGAACAAAAGGAACACTCAAGTCTTTACGCAGATGAGCACACATCTGTTGCAGTTTCATGGTTAAGACTCCTTGTATTTTGAAGTGTCAGGGTCAAGTATGCAGCCTAGAGTCATCTCTATTAGAGGAATGTTCAGTGATTGTAAATCACAATAACTAAGATTTGTCTAATCACAAAGCTTGACAACATTCTTCAAAAAGAATCCCCATCTGCTGCTCTAGTCTTGTTACATGTTGGCTTTAAATTGAGCCTGGTCTATTGAGCTCAATGTTACTTTTCTTCCACTTAAACAATTTAGTCTGCAGAGAGTATCTGGTGCCCATCTCATGATTTAGGGTTTGACATACATCTGCAAATCTGCGTTTCACCACTTTTTGCTCTTTTTTTATTTTTATTTTCAGGAATCATGCAAAAAGCCTTTTTTGGTGCACGCACTAAAACAAAATCAAGATTGTGCTCGGGCCTGACAGCAGATGCCTCAAAATTCAATTTGCCTGGCTTTCATGAGAAAACAGTGCAGAGATTAGGCCGACTGGTAAAGAGACCATTTAGCAGCACATTCATCTCAGGGTGATCTCAGGAAATCACTTCCCCATGGCCAAAGTACTGACTCAGTGCAGTCTTGGCTTAGACAGCTGTATGTCAGCGAGTTTTACCTGTTGGCAAATATAGTTTGTGACTTGATCAGAAATAAAGGGGGATGGTTTTTAATTCTCTGTGAGTTGGAAAAATTATTATACTTATAACCTTTCAGCCTTAATTTTGTAAATAATGTTAAAATTATAGATTTCAAACATTTATACTGTTTGCAATTTAATGAAGCTTCAGCCAGACTCTGCAGTGTCTCCTAAGACAAAATCCTATAATTTAATAGTAAGGATTTAGCCTATTATTTCCCATATGAATTGTTTTTTTTACTTTCTGAAATATTCACTGGACCTGTGTTTTGCTATTACATGAATATTCAAATAGGTATATTTTAGCTACTGTACTTAGGCTATGTGCTTCTACCGTACATTTTTTAACTTTGATACTTGATAGATGATAGCTTTTATTTTAAGGAGACGCTTTGCACAATATTCAAGAACAAAAAGCAAATTTGCGCACTTGAGCCCTATATTCCCAAAATGCTTGACATTCACGACAACTCATAAATGTCACTGCTGTGTACAATCTGCTGCTGTGGCTGTGCAACATCTGTATGTCACCTTTTAGAAGCACTAAAAATCTGCAAATGCTGTTTTACCTGAATGAACACTAACAGGAAAACAAGTATAATATAAACTACTTCATAGATTGCTTTCCAATTTTGAAATTCACCTTTTATTGAACCTGCTTCATCCAAGTTTAATAAAGTGGAGACTTTAATCCAGAGTATCCCCAAAACATAACTCTGATGACATTTAAAATGTTTAAAAAACATTTTGGTAAATTATAAAGTAAACCAGATTCTTAGAAAATTCTAACTAAATGCTTTGAGTATACATGAGCGTACTATTTCAATGTGAAAGTTTACATTGGGAAGAACCCCCCCTGCCTGCAACAGTACAACATACTTTTAAGTGCTGGCTGATAGCCACACTTTTCAGTGTTTCAAAGAAAACACTGTGAGAAGGAGCCAATTTTGGAATACCAACACGAAAGGCACAGTGGGGAGCCAGGCACTATTTTCTACACACAATTTAACAATTTTAGAGTGACCTCCTCCGTTTAAACTCGAGAAGGGCAGCATGCTGTGGAGAGAGATGAGGTGAGCGGTGAAATGAAGATCACAGTGCCCCAAACCGACCCCTATGAGGTAAAAGATTCCCCTGACCAAACCCCACCCTGCTAACACTGGCCCTCTTATTAGTCAATCAAGCCTTTTTTGCGCTGCTGTGAAAGACGCTACATTTCCTTTCTCAATGAGCTACATTTTGAGTAGAAAGCGGCCTCATAGGACCACTGTGTATTTGTCAACTTTGATGTTTTCTTTCTATTTTTGTGAAGCTTCAGTGGGAACTTGGAAAGTTATGCATGTCTTGAAGGGCACCCACATCTGTTGTGCATTAGATGCCGGCCGTCAACATTGTTACTGGGGGACCTAATTTAATATTTTCTCTGTTTTGATCTTCCACCTTTAATCACTGGGTCTTGGGAGGATCGGCTTTCCTCAAGAAATTGTTCGAGAACCGAAAGAAAATGTTATTGCAGCATGTTTATGGAATCATACATGTGAAGAGAGTACTTGCACAAAAACACTGCCTATGTCAAGCTGTACAGAGAGAAGAATGGACAGTTGAGTTCGGGGAGATGTGGGTGAAAACCGCGACATAACTGTAAGCATTCAGGACATTCCAAACTCGCAATTTCAATTTCTACAAAAGCTGTTTCACCAAGATGGTTTGAGATGGTATCTGCAGCGCGAGGGAGACAGCGGTAGGGGGGGAGGAGAGCCGAGGGCAGGCACCACAGGATAGGTTTGGGTTTCTTTGAATCAGCACCACTGCTTTTATTAAACCACCATTTCTAATATCAATGTAACAGAACATAACAAAAACCTGGTTGTGCAGAGCTGATGTGACTGGGCTCAGACTGATGGTTGACATCAGGTACAACTTAAAATCCTGACTCCCCCAGGGAAATGTAGTGGTTCTTCAAGGTGCCTTTGAAGAGGTTTGTGTTCATGATATTCATGTCAGGCCAAGGCCTTGTGGCTGTGTAAGCAATGCTCATGACACAGAGCAAAGCCTTTTTGATGCCAAAGGGCCGTCTCCTTCTGACTACCACTGAGGATGTTTCTGTACTCTACAGAACAGAATTTGAGTTTTTTTGTCAAGATCACTAGACTAACTTGACACCAATGTTGCCTTTCCTGACAAGTTTATACAGTCAATATACCATGAAAAAACAGCGTCTTGTACACAGGTACTGAAATCAAAATCAAAATGTGATTATTGGCCTAATATTCAAACTCTGTTTGAATCAGTTCAAAACATAAGAAAATGAGCCAGGTCTTGCCTTTTCGATTCCAGGCCCATCAGTGTTGGGGGAGGTCTGGCACCCAGACCTAACCCTTAGTACACAATATCCTGGACTAAAAACTTCTGTGTGACCAGTTGGTCCAATGTGATTTATCTTGCCAGGCAGCTGGATTCACTAGATCATGGCATCACGCCAGAATCCATCTTGTCAGGCTTCAAGTTATGCACTTGTGTCTGAACCACCAAAGTTTCAGACCAATCAGCGTTGCAAATCCAGCTTCCTTGCAAGGTAAGATGGTGTAGTTGGTGATAGATAGATGGTGCATCCAATCACCTGCCAAGTACTTTTTGCCTGCCCTTTTCCAAACAGTTTCCATGGACAACTTCTCTGTAACAAACCATCTGACACGTCTAGTTACAATGTGATTACTTTTCAAACTATTTAGCTTTTGTCTGACCAAATCTCAAACAGGCCATTTATATATTCTGAATTGCCCATATAGGACAGGATCTGACAATTCCTGCAGTCTGAAAGATGTTCAAGTGACAACAGTGGCATTTTTATGAGTGCCTGTGTTATTTCAGTGATCTGTTTTTTTGCTCTCAATGTAGATGTTTTGAAAATGATTGGTCTTACTAAACTAAACAAAGTTATTGTAATGTCACCACATATTCGTTCATTGATAATCATTTGGTGTACATTTTAAAATAAAACAATTTACCTTAATATTGATGTCCCTCGGGAATATATCCATGTTCGAGGTGGATATCTTTAAATTAAAGTTGTTGCAAGCTAGAAGATAACTTTATCTCACCTTGTTTTTATTTATTTGGAACTAATTCATATATCAAAAGCTATCTTAAAGTTTTTTCATAGCTTCTGTGTTGCAGGATTACTGCCCTTCTGTGTTTCCTGTGAGAGTAAATGCTTTCTTACAGCAACACAGCAGTGCTGGGGTTATAAACCAAAGCTGGTATGACATTCAAAACTGATTACTTTGTTTTGAAGAAGTATTCATAATATCTACTATGTAGTTAGCTATATTAATGTTGCCTTGATTTGGAAGTGGGTTCACAGAGTCGCCACAGGACCAGCAGCCTTGTTAGCAGCAATTAATTAAACATGAATCAGTCACAAACACAAAATGTGCCTGTGATATAGAAAAATTGTGTCGGTCTGAACAAGGCTTTGGTCAGGGATGACAGTTGAAAGTAGCAGACATAAAGAAAGTTCCATCCTAACTAGCAAGGATGATGCAATGAAAGACTGGAAAAAGAAAGCAGTTTACCTCTGTCTTAAAAACCAGGGAATTACATGGAAGGTAACATCAGAGCAACTCACACATTAACCGGGATAAAAATAATTGTGGTTGCCAGTTTGTGTGAGTGCTCTGAAATACACAATAGCAATAATAACAAGGTGACATAAATAGAGCTGGCACACACATCACTACACTACAACACTGATATACACTACACCCCTACACCTGCACACAAAGCATATATCCAATTAATGTAGGATGATATGATGATATCTGCTGTGAAAACGATGGCAATTTTGCCAGCTGTCAGAGATGTTGCCACACTGTTCATCTGAAGGTATCTATTCATAGGGCCATTTTATTTATTGTTGAAAGTCAGTAAGCATGGCTGCTTTGTCATTTTTAGCTGGCTCAATCAAAAACATATTTTTGATCTATCAACAGTTTACCACTTAATTTACCAGCAATGTAAATGTTATAAAACAACACCATCATAAAAGATTGTATTCATCTCGCTCCCCTTCAAGCTCATGCTGCATTCATCAGAGTTGTACATATTCACTGCTGAGAGGCCTTGTTGAACAGCTATGGATAGCTGGTGCACACTGGACTAAAGTCAAGCTGTGGTGACCAGTTCAGTAAAAGCAAACAGATCGAAGTATTGACTAACCTGCAGTAAAACAGTCCCGTTTTTATCTGTCATTCAAACGTGAAGTAGGTTTTGAGTCAATGCTAGCCCAGTTAGCTGGAGTTAGCTTCGGGAAACTTACCACTTCTTTCGCCTTCGGAGAGAAGCCGCTCTTGGGTCTGCTCCTCTTGAAAATTTCATCTTTGGTCGAGTCAAAGCCCACTCCTATCGCCTTGTTTCTGGTTTTCACTGTCTTCACGCTGGCTTTGAAAAGAAGAGTTATATCCACAGCCATGTCTGAGCAGCTGCAGCACGACGCCTGCTGTAAACAAACCGACACGTCACCACGTGGCGACGTCACTGTGCTGCGACTCGATAGATTTTCCCTGAGACGGAGGAGAAAGCCTTACATTTCACCTTAACATTTAAACTGTATTTATTTATCTCAGCGTGTTTGGTAACTCAAAATATCTACAACCTGCACGCGTCTGACCTGATATCAAGATATCCTTTGCATTGATTCAGTTTCAGGTAGCGAAAATCTCGGAAATTAAAAAAAAAATCTCTTAAATGTGATAACTTAAGTTTAAAAAGACTTAAGTGGAAGGCTTCACCTGATAGTTACATGATTTTGCTGAATAGCACAATTAACTTGCTGAATTTTCTGCACTGTACTCTTGTTTTGTAAGGCTGTAATAAGGACTATTTGTGCAAACAGATATTCATTCTGTGTATATGTGTGTGTCTCTGTCTCAGAATAATGCCCCTACAGATTATTGAAGGGATGTCCAGCAGGAAGCGGAGACCGAACTGGACAGACCAGGAGTGTGTTCTTCTTGCTCAGCTGATGCAGGAGAGGAAAGACATAATCAGAGGAAAGTGCAGCACTGGAGTATCAATACAAGATAAAAGACAAGCCTGGGAAGAGATAGCCCAAGCCATTAATAATGCCTTTCCACAGATTCAGCGCACAGTGTCTGACTGTAACAAAAAGTGGGAAAACCTGCTTGCAAAGTCAAGGGAAGAGATCAAACGACAGAAAAGGCAAGCGGGTGCAGGTGAGGATAATCTGATGCTTCTTGGCAATAAAATGTCTTATAATTAGTATCATTAAATCTACAAATTTAAACCTGGTGAAATGAGCCAAGAGCTTCAGGGTAGGTATGTGCGTTTGGCTGCAGAAGAAGTTTGAGTGAGGAACTTGAAAGAAAAAAATAAGCAAATCTATTTCTTATTGTATGCATGTTAAATTGATTATACTCATGAGATATATGGCATATTTTATTCACAGGAGAGGGCCTGTCCCTAGAACACCTCAGTACTGTGACCAAACTAGTGATTTCTGTTATGAATCTCTCAGACATACTGCAACATGACAGTGAAGACTCTCCAACTGTACAGATGATGGACAATCAACAAAACAGGTAATACAGTTTTGTCAGCTTCTTTCATGTGCCTAGAAGTAGAAATATGTAACGGTCATGCTGAAGCAGGCTGCCTTTCACATCAGTTACAAAAGGCAGGCAGTATTTTCTTACTCACAGTCTCTGTCCCAGTTAAATCGGTATAATCCAAAACATTTACTTTCAATATCAACTTTCGTCCAAGTAAACTGTTTACCATGATGTCCACCTTCCCTGATACTTTGTTATTCAGAATAACAGGGAAACTGGAAAGCTGGTGATATTTTAAGTCATTTTCAAAAAGCTGTGAGCAGTAGTATTGAAACAGATGCAGAAATCAGAGGTGTAAATATTAAAACCTGAGTTAGTTAAATCAACATTTTCTAAAAGGCTGGATGCCACAAGGGGCATGTTAAATGTGCTTTTTTGGACCTGACCAATATTAGATTAAAAAAAGTTTTTTTTTTTAAAGAAAGAAAAAAAAGTCTGATATATCAAACACTTATGACAAAGATATGTAATGGAGGCAGGATTTTAAAGCTTAACAGTGAACTTCATTGTATAAAATCAGTGCACTGAAGCAATAATCTTCACTGTGAATTTAATAATTATAAATTGCTATAAAAAAACAACATAGAACATAAAAAAACATGTGTATTTATATTCAACTTGAATTAAGAAGGATTAAATGTACATAAAATGCTGCCTATATAACTTAAATATATATATATATATATATATATATCTGCATATATTAGGCAATATATACATTGATACTGATATATCTGTGATTGATCAATATCAGCTGTCCGATATATCGGTGGGATTCTAGTTTTGTGATTTGGGTGGACAAACCTTGATGTGTTGTGGTTGAAATTTAAATTTAAATTTTAGTCAACAAATGCAGAGACAAACTTTTTTTCCTGCCATTTCAGCTGTGATAAAGATGGACACGACCACACAATAGGGGAAAGATTTGCAGACAAACATCAACTGACAGATCTCGAGCTTCCAGCATATGCTGCAGATCTAGCCGCTTCTCCACCTGAACAAAAACTGACTGCTTTCACTAACATCCCTAAATCACTCGCAGTGCAGTTTAGTACTCCCCGTTCTGCCATCTTCAGTGCTTCTGGAGGTCAGTCAGATTCTCCCTGCTCTGTTTCTACACCTTCCGCAAATTGCACGACTTTACAAGAGAGAATGGATTTGGAAATGTCAGTGCTAAAAAGACAAGAAGCTGTCCTCAAGCTGCAAGAGGAATATTATACACTAAAAATTAAGCTGCTGAAGAAGCAAGTGGAAGACCCATCTACAAAGGACTGAAGGAGTTAGATGACAACCTGTTGCACCTGTTTGTGACTTCTGTCTGTGAAATGCGACCAACAAAAACACAGTGTTATGATTTGTCAATTTTAATGTTGAAATTTGTATTGTGGAAGTGAATGAATGTATCATTATTATACTCATTTGTGTGTTGAAATGTGGTTAAACACTAAAAACAGGACATTTCATTCAGTATTTCATATTCTGCCATTAAGAATGTGTAAGAAATGCCACTGCTGTCTTTATCACTTCAAAAAACACATACTGATGCTACCTGGTCAGTTGTTTACATTAACTTCATCCACTCACTCACTTTTTTTCCAGTTGGGAATGCCAAGTAAGCCTTTTTTACAGTTGTGGTTTTGTCTTGTCATAACAGGAAAAGCGCAGGTGTAAATAATAACATTAGTGATGGCTCTGTTCCATTTAGGTGTCCCTGTTAGCAGTGCCAGAGAGTCAGCATGCACAATACCAAACCCTGTTACTGGAACACCAGATTAGTTACACCTGTGCTTTTTCTGCTGTGATGTCTCACATGACAATGATCTTTTCATTGGATGTTTGAACTATGATACGTTATTGCGTTAAGCTTGTCGAGTTGTCAGTGTTGTTTTAATCCTATTGTTATTTTAGCATGTACACACAAAGTGTGTCCAAACTTTTGAATGGTATGATGATGATCTGACAGCAATTTTGTCTGCTTCAGGCATCCATATGGCTAATCACACTACATGATGAATGAAACGAAATATGTATCCCGGTAGGTGTTGGCTGTACATAATCACAAACCAAAACCTGTTAAAATCATGAAGTAATGTATACCAGAAATGTAGTTTTAAGTCCTCCTTCATTATACTTATTACCAATGTCTTGTAAATGTCCTTGTATTATACTGTAATTACTACAGTAATGAACAAGTCACTGTATTCTCTCATAGACTCAGACCCATGATTATTTATTATTTCAGTCATAAGGTGCTTTTAGTTTAAAAAAGTAATCCAGCATTTTTTTGTGTTTATACAATGTGAATCAATATAGGTATTCTTGGATGAGACTTATCATAAGATGGATTTCTGCTTTTCTTTCTTATTGTGCAGTTTCATGTTAAATAAATGTTGACATTATGGAATTCGGCATGTTTGATGCTTCACATTGCTTTGAGTGTCAGATGAAGAGACAAAGTTGCTATTATATAGTGAGTATAACATGCTGCATTTCTTTTTAATTTCATCTTTATGGACACATTTTGGTCCTGTGTAAATCAACTGATGTATAAAATACAATCCCAGTTTCAGATTCTTCAGTTTCTTGGGATAATGAGAATGTAGCTTTTACAGTAGATCACTTGTTATAAAAGTTTACACAGCACTTTCAGGTAAATGCATTGTGTCCTAAAACTGTAGAATTTCAGATACTAGATTCTTAAAATTGGATTCAATCTTTGCAGGAAGTGTAATTTGTGTATTTTTTGAAGGGAAGTATAATTCATACGTATAATTTTACACTGTTGGACATTTGGTTTATTTGCTGATTCATACCATTTACTCGTAAGTGCAAATTTGGAAGCTGTAAATGTTTGACATACTGTACACCAATACACATATTTATGAAAATTGAACTTGGTCATGCCAATGTAAGTAAAGCTAAAAAAATGTCCTGTCTAGACAAATGTAGTAATTTGTGTGTAATATTTCTCATAAATCTGTTTATTTGTAAGTGACTGGGGTTGGCACCCAGATGTAAGCATTGGGGCCCAGAGTGTTGAATAAAAGTCTGTTATTTGCTGTGTGGTTTGCTCATTTCCTTTGTTAGTGTTGTGCCAGACTGTGTTACAGCTGAGTACTGTGACTGTCTCTCCCTTTCTGCCGCCTCAGCATTAACTCCTCGTCACTTTTTTTCATTCACTTTAGCTTTGACTGTGAAAAGAGAGCAGCTTTTCAAGGACCAGGGTTTTGTGCACAAAATAAGTCATGATTGCCTTTATGATATTTAATGTGTTGATGTGAGCAGCACTTTTATCGCTTTTTTTATGGGAAGATAACCCACTAATTGAGCATGTCACAAGCAGGTAACTCAATGTACTGGGGCTATGACAGGAAAATGGATGATGAGCTAATACAACAATTTTCTCTGTAACTCTGTAAAACTGGGGTTCCTGACCTTTTTGGTCTGCTTTAGCTGAATCGGCTCAACCCTGTCAGATGAATCCAGGGACTGCTTCAGCTTCACCACTCAAGTATAATCTTTTGAATTGTAAACTGGATGTTATTTAACACTATTTATTATTTAAAAGAGTGGATATTCTGACAATATTTTTTTCACATTACTGTGAAATTTGATGATTACTTCAATTACAATCCAATTTGACTGCAACTGCAGAGGTACCCCCTTTGGTAGAAGCTCTAAAAATCAATCTAAAAGTCTGTTTCTGTCTCTTGTGCTTCACTCATTCTGCCATTTTCTCCTTTGTGCACTTGCTTTTCTACTCATGATTTAGTATTTTGTAATTTATTATCAACTGTAAAGTGTTCAAATCCTGCTAAGGCGGTTTAATCGGATGCAAGGTCATTAATGCTGACCTATGAATCAGTTTGATTGGACAGTGAGGGTTTAATTTTTACCTATTGTCCATATTTGCCTAGGAGTCAGTTTTGCCTCAAGCTGTTCAGTATTAAAGCTTTAAAGCCACGATACAATGAGTCACAAAAGGCGATAAGTCTTTCTTGAGTAAGAGTAAGTCTTTCCAGTAAATCATTTCTGATAGCACTTTTGATTGTTGTGCTATGACAGTTATTCTTAGTTTGAATAAACATAAGTAATCATAGACATAACCACTACAGTGTGCCCATGACATACATTTAACAAGATAAAATGAGACATATCATTTAAATAACACCCAGAAACACTGAATTGATTGCTCTTACTGTTGCATGCTGGGAAATCTTGAGGCAAGTCAACTCTATATGATAATATAATACAATATAATGCAATACAATCAGATGTTTTGTATTTGTATATCATAGTCTGACTCGCTATGTTTTGGACAAACAGTACCCCACTACCCCACTGAAGTCTGTGACAATACAATGGACATATATTTTCGTTTTGTTTTTTGTTTAGATATATATACATACACACACATATATTTCCATGCTCATCTGCAACACAAGTTATTTTTCATTCACAAAGTTTATATTTCATCCCCATTCTGTGTAGAGCAGCTTATGATATGAATACAGGCTTGTATTCATTTTCATTTTTTGTTTTGGTGCAAATTGCCTTTCATATTAAGCACCTTAGGTATGTCATCCCTTTAATAGTGATTTTTTTCCCTCTTGCTCAACTCCAGCATTGGCTCCACCCCCTGCATGCCAGATTCCTACAGACCACAATGCACACGTGAGCCAGTTTTTTGTCACTCATGAGTCACTGGAAGGGTAGCAAGCAGCACTCTCTAAAAAATATCCCTGAAAGTCCCTAAAGTAGACTAATAACGTAACCCTAAAAACAGACTATACATTCTTTATAAGGCATTCCCAGATACCTATCTATGCCTGGATGAAGTGTCAGTGATGCTATCCATTCCCCCTGTCCCTGACAGATGAGCCATGTTTTGGAGTGTCCTCTGGGCAGTCCACTTAACTGTCTGAAAAGGAACCCCTTAATCTCCACTTTCTCTTTGTTTGGACTATTATCAGACCTGTCCGTCAGGGCTGCTCTATCTTCACAGGACTCATCTACTGGCTGTTTGACGCTGGCTTAATTCTATCAAAGGTCCTTATCACTACTTTGCCTGAGGATGCATCCTTCCTCTGAACTGATAAAATGCTCCCTGCTCTGATAAGAGCATCATTTTTTAGAGTGAATAACACGGTTTTGTGTGTTTTTTTAATGCACATCGCTGGCTTACTGCTCTTATGCTTGTATTTTGCTTGGTTGAGCCCCTTCATTTACCCTAAACACAGTCATTATTGGACCTACCTAGTAGCTAAATTTTGGCTGTTTGCTTTGTTAATTAGTGGGGTGTAGTCTGAAACCTGAGCTAATGACACAACGATATCCAGTCAACTTCCACTGATCCAGATTGGAGATAGTCCCCTTTGATGGTAGTTAACTCTGTCTTTTGGCAGTAGTCACTTGAAACAGTCCAAAAGGAATGTCATGCAGCTTGATCTGATGAGCAATTACATGGGAGGGAGCTGTTGCCTTTGAGGTAGAAGCTTACCTGCCACACCCTGCAGGCTTACAAATAAGCCTCTGGATGCCTCCCAAATGTGTGAGAATGGTCCATTTTCTTCGTGTCCTTCTCCTCATGACAGATTGTCTGACAGGATTTGACAGGTGGTGGAAGGGTTAGCCAAGGCATTGCATTAACAATTTGGTTAGCATTATGTCAGCCCGACAAATAGAAAAAGCCTTTTCAGAGTCCAGCAGAAAAGATATTTGGAACTGGTGCCAGGATAGATGTTTGATCCAGTTTCTTTATTTGTCTTATGATGTAAAATTAGTCTAATTACCAGGAGCAATAAATATTTATTATATCTATTTGTTGTTAAATAGAAAATATGTTATTATTATTTGGATGTCTGGATGATACTGTGTATATGTGAGTGCACGTTTGCGTGTGTGTGTGTGTGTGTGAGTGCGTGTGTGTGTGTGTGTGTGTGCATGCATGGGTGCATGGGTGCGTGTGTGTTAGACTGTGAGAAAGGGGTGACGTTCTTGTATGCATACACAGTATCTGTGTTTTATACTTTGTGCATGGGTTTGCATGTCTGAGAATATTTAGGCGTAATTCTTTTTTACCACTATAATAACCAGGTCCCAGATTTTGTATATGAATCATAAGCATTGCATGCAAGGTCATGTACATGTAAGCTTCCTGGAAAAATAATCATGGAAAAGACATGCAGATTAGCTGCTTGAACCAACAAAGAACTACCCATAGGTTAAGTACAAATGTTGCAATCACAAATTGGATCTTCCGTTATGCAGTCGCTGTTACAAACGCTTAACTTTATTTAGATTAGAAAGGGCATTCCCCTTTACCAACAGGCTTCAGGCACAATGTCTCTTTGGCAGGGATTAACCACAATTTATGTTTTTATTTTGTTGGCGTGGTGACAGCCAAGAGGGGGAAACTTTCTAAAAAGACACAGTAACAAGGCAAATTACCCTTTACCAACTTATTTTATTTTGTCTTACCCGTCACCACAAGCACAAACAAAAAGGCTATTAAAGAAACTACTTTTTGGACACTGAATGACTGAAATCTGGCCATCAATGTTATCATTGTGTGTCTTGTATTGTTTGCCCTTGGCAAAAAAATGTCTCTTGATTCTTTGTAACCTTTAGCTTAAAGGACTCAAGTAACATTTACAGAGGTATATGAGTTTCATATATGATATAATCATGCCATTGGCCACACTAAGACAGTCCAGATTTAAGCATTCATGGATATGCTTGACTTGATCATTTTCCACAATGGTCTTAAAAAATGGTCAGCAATTGCCCCACCAATGAAAGGGGATCCTCTTTGTAATTAAAGCCAGTAGAAAATTGGATCATTTTTTGCCTGGACAGCTTTCACATTCCAGCCTAATATGGCATTGGAAGCTTTTGAAGTTGCTGTCTTGGCAGTCCCAAATTATACCTTTCATCAGCCAATCATAAGAAAATGGCAACCTGACATTCCCAATCGCAGCTTACTTTTGAGCTGGAGTCCATGTAATCAAGGAGGAGCACATGATAGCCACTGACAAATCAACAATGAATACTAGAATTACAATTTCTCAGTTATAACTCATGGAATGTTTTATTTTTAAGATCAAACTTTCCTCTTCATCCACCAAAAGTCAAATGTATGTAATTATCTCTTAACTTCTTATTGGTTCAAATGATTGCCTCTTCAGTGAACCCTATGTAATGCTACTTACTGTGATAAAAATGTCAAGTCTTGTATAATGTAAACTGTCACTGTCACAGCAAGTGGACTTAAACTGATATTTGCACTAATAGTTTTTAGTCTTTGGTATCTTTTGTGACCATTGAAGGGTTCAATGCAAATGAGGCATCATTGGGTCAAGTTTGTGATATATGATAAGGGCAAAAAACAGATTTTTCCCCAATATGAAGCTTCCCTCGTCTCTTTTATTGTATTTGTTGAGCTGAATTCCAGCCCTTTGTTTTAACTTTCATGACCTTATTAATTTATTATCATGAGCAATATTATAATCCTATGCTTTTATAGTAACTTGTACAACCAAAATAAAAATCACACTTATATTCCTGTCAACTAAGGAAAAAATGCCTCAGCTGGACTAAAAAGTTGCCTCCTGTAACTGTAGAAATAACTAATGTTTACCAAAAATATAAAAAGGCTCAGTGTAAAAGCAAGTCAACAAGTTTCACAGGTCAGAATGTGTCATAATGCTTCATCATCACTGTAATAGACAATCATATTGCTTCACCCTCTGAGCTCAAATTGAACACATTTGTTGGGGTTTCAAGCTTTGGCCATCATGTCACTGAATAGCAACTCCTGCATCATCACCCAATTATGACATGACAGGACTGACACAGATGAATACATTTACCCTGACACAATGGTCTTTGAGGGGGGAAAAAAGCTCCATGGAAGCATTTACAGAGCAGGTCATTGGTCGCCCCATTGCCTCATCCTCACTGGACAGCTGCAATGCTGAAAACTCACAGCTTGAAACGACTCTGGGAATTATGGGCGTTAGCACAAGTCAGCGGGTTCACTGAGAAAATCTACTTTTTTAGCGAGAATGTTATACTGTGGTAATTAGCGGCGACGGCGTTCTATCCAAGCCAGGACGAAGGGGAAGTAAGTAAAGTAAGTTATACTGTGGTAGCATAGGTAACATACTGCAGTTTTCTTCTCCACCAATATAACAGTCTGTAATTTTTGTATAATCTTTGTTAACCCATAATCTACAAAAGACAAACTTCTCCAGGACAACAATTGGCCAGTTGAGGTCAATTAAACTTGCACTCTTTTGCTGAAAGACTCTTGGCTGACCAGTGTAACCCTCAAACAATGGCAGCTATTATGCATCATCAGGCATTTCTACTGTACAGGCACGTACATATGCCTCAGAACAAACCAACCTCCTCAGAGACACTCAAATTAAACATGAAATAATTTGTGTCTTGGTGGTTTCTCCCATTCGTAACCCCAGGCTCTGGCCAAGGCCAGAACGTCGTGATTGACTTCATGTATTTATAAATAGGCAAAGAGAAAAGGAGAAATAGAGAAGGGAGCCCAACAGATGACTGAAACCATATGGAACTGGTGGAGAGTAACTCATCTTGTGACAACATAGCATGCAGCCACCCCCACCCAGCCCCCTCCACCTCAACTGCATCCCACCCCCCGAGTCCCACTCTGTCTCATGTCACAGCCGTTCACGAAAGACTGCAATTGGAGAAGGTCAATCGGTGGCTGGGGCCAAGAACAAAGTGATCGTGATTTTCAAAAAGTACATGCGGGATCTGAGGAGGAAATGGTTTTGCCGCCAAACACTCAATTACACGTAATTACAATAATTCAACCTTGGAGGATGGTTTATTCCATTTTATTATGAGGTTCGCTCTTTCATGTGTCATCGGGGGGAGGAGGAGGAGGAGGAGGGGGAGCGTCGTGAACAGCGACAGGGACTATGTGAAACAGATACTCAGTCCCTCATATGACTGCTTTCATTTTTTCTTATTATGTCCTTCAAGAGTTGAGCCCGTGGGTCATTATCTTTTTTTTCTTGAGATTTGATAGGTCACTCTCCCCGCACACAAAACACCATTTGCCTGACGTGACCTTTATCCTCAAAACTTCAAATATCTCTCAAATGACTCTTTGGACTGATACAACTATTCAGTATAAAGAGGTATTACATGGTGAAACAAGCAAATCTTGAAACAAGCTGTTTAATCAATGAGTTGATTGTGGTATTAAATAAGCAAAACACTCTAAGCATTTGTTAGTTTTAGCATTAATAATAGTCAGTAGTGGTTGATTTTCTGAGTTTATATTTTTGTAAATTGATTATTTTGGGGATTCTGACTGTTGGTCAGACAAAACAAGCAATTTGAAGGAAAGCTGGGATGTTTTTTCCCGTTTTCTGACATTTTGTAGATTAAACAATAAAGTGATAAATTAAACAAATAACTGTCAGATTATTCAGTAATGAAAATAACTGATAGTTGGAGACCTAAAACAAATGGATTTGAAGGGGTTCTCCAGTACTTCTATAAAGTTGGGAGACTCACATAACTCATTAAAAAAACAGTCAAAATTAAAGGAGGAGAAGCCTCCTGACTTTGAGTCAAGGCCCCAAAGCATTTCTTATAATGCAACTCAATAGTGTTATTAATCTATATCTTTCCTTTCTCTTAAATGACGACTTCTTTAAAATCTCAAACCTTCAGTGTGTCACAAATTCTGTCACAAATGGTCAAGCCCAAGTATAGAAAATGATGACATCATCATGAGTTATTAATCCATAACTTAAGGAAGTCACGGACAAACCAGTGTTTTGTGCCCCATTAAATAATTTAAAATCTAATCTAAAAAAAACCCCAAACAAAAAAAAAAAAAAACAACACACACACATGGCTGTTTGTGTATATAAACAATGGCAATGTGCATTTTTGTGGTTTGTCACTGTCTGAAAGCCGCAACTAATACAATAGGTTTTTCTAGATATTTCAAAGGCGATGCAATTGTGTCTGCCTATAGCAACTATGACTCATATTCATTTGATTCAGGTATTTTTCATTCGACAGTGGGTGATTGTGCATTTCCACTGAAGCATCTTTACAGTGGACAAAGGCCTACTCACTGTTGAGCTGAGCATCATAGCTCTTGGCTTTAAGAGTTTATAGAATTTCCCAGTCTCACCATAAATTTAACTTTCTATTGCAAAAACACACTCACGCTCAAATATCAACCCACTCAGTGTCAGAGGGTTACAACTGTCGAACATCCAGGTCCACACCACACCCCAAGATGGAAGACTGAGAGCTTTGTGTGATTGATAGTCACTTCTAATTTTGCTTAAGTTTTTCTGTGTGTTTCTCTGCTGGAATATAGGCCCCTTAACAAGACTGAATCACAGACGTGGGCAGAGACCAGGCTTTGAAATGCGGCAATCCCTGACCCAGAAAATATTCAAGGGGACTTAGGCATGGCACTGCGGCCGGAAATTCACTGTGAATACTGGTTTCAACCATGACCATTTGAGGGCCCAAATTTTTGGCTTTCGCATTGATTTCAAGACAACCCCCCACCCCCACCCGTCTCTCCTTCTCCAGTCTCCCTTTCGGCTGTATGTCACACACTCAATTTGGACTCCCTCTGACCTAAAAGTTGATGAGTAGCGTCTCTGTTTTCAATGCAGCTCTTGTCAGCAAAAAATGAACTGATGCATGCCTTTGGTCCATTTGCGACACACACCAACGTGCACACACATACAAATATACAGTACGTCCCTTTTAGACCTGTGGCTTGCCTTCGTTCACAGCACATCACAGGGATGGCTACTTTTCTGCTCGTCCAGCAAAAACGTTCGCTCACCGTTTCCCACTGTGTTATTTTTCCTCGTCTTCTTCCACTGCGGAGGAAGAAATTGCGGTTGAGATTTTGGGCCAAGTCTCCCCACAGCTTGTCCTGATTACTAAGTAGACAAGTACCCATGGTAAGACGGAACCAGGACTCTCTGGTACTCGTTTCTCCTCCTTCATATTTTGGAGTGACGATCTCTGAGGTTTCTGCGAAGGACAGGGGACCCCACTGGATGTTGGATGGTCATAAAATGAATCAGCTTTTAGTCACTCACCACTCTGGTGCCTAATACGTGTTAAGATTGTACACAAAGATAAAATAAAGTAGGTCACAACCTCAATCAGCAGTGAATACAATATAATTTAGTTTTAAATAAACAAGGTTTGACCGCATGTCGCTGTGTGGCATGTCCTTATAATCTTGAATGTTCTCATCAGCTCTCAGAATGTTAACCAACCATGCATTTTTTTAATCTGCAGTTTCCACTCCTCCTGTCCCTTTTTCCCCCGTCTGCTCCTCTGATCACTGTTTTCCCTCTGAATTGTATCAGCAGCTCACTGCCTTCCAGCCAATTAGTAAAGGCAAACACAACAACAATCAGTCTCTTGGCTTAATGCACTCCACCTCTCCAGCAGTAAATACCAACTGATTCCTATTAAGTATTGTCATTCAGAATGGCCTGCTGGCTCTGGTCTTTGTCCAAAAGAGAGGGCTTTCCTTTGAAATGGCAGGCCATACTAAAAACACAAATTGTTCAAGTGGGAGACAAAGGCTAAAGGGAGTATCACAATGGCTGATGGGGCCTGATAACAGCAGATTACAGTTAACTGGCTGTTTCTCTCACCTGAGCGGGTTGTGTAACAACGAGGGGTCATGACACAGGCTGCTGTAACTGTCCAGTGTCACTGCACCAAGTTAAATTTTCTTTTTAATTCAAATACTGGAAAATGACCAATGACCAATGCCAATGGGGAAAGTGTGTTTCTACTGCAGCAAATAAAAACAAGATCTAAATCAAAACAACAATAACATGTAAACAATAGAGCTATTAAGCATGATATTATAAGTGTTATTTCTTACACCTGAACCTTTAAACAATAATAACAATAATGTGAAAATTAAAGTTACGGAAGCTGTGCAAAAAATAGAAATTATTTTTTTTAAATTAACATTGTGAGCATGGTAAAAATGGTGAGTAATTTAAAAAAAACAAACAAACAAAAAAAACAACTACATCTCTTAATGTCTCTCTGCTGAAATGTAGCATAACATTCAATCACTTACCAGAGGAATAATCAGCAAATATTATGATAATTAATTTCTAAGCAAGTAATTTCAATACAAATCATTGTCAGCCCTATACTCACCCTATCATGCCCACTTTCAGGCATGCAGCCATGCCTGGATGTAATTGGTGGGGGTTGACAGAAATAATACTATAAGCTTTTTTCATACATTCATTGTAAATTATTTTTACGGATGGACTGTAAATCAATATTTGTATTTTTCATATTTTTCTTATTATTCTTATTTTTCTTTATTGAGTCAATCAGAAAGACAGTAAGTGACACAACACAAAACTCACTATTTACTGTAGCAAACTGTTTCTACAAGCAACCAGGAGATCTAATCTTTATATTTAGTTTGGATGCTTTATGTGTTTTAAGTTTACACATTTTTAAATAAACTTTTGATTGTCAGTTTTGCACAGTTATCGTTATTATTAAATGCCTTTTAACCTGCTCTGATTTACTCTTTCTTCTTTGACTCTTACGCCTGGGGAGTAAATTGACTTTATAGCCTGCCTGACAAAGTGAGAGATAAAGGGTGAGAGAGCTTCATCAGAATAACAAAGAAAATGTAATCAAGAGACAGTACGAAAGAGCATGACAAAAGGAGCATGCAGTAAAAGAAAAAAAATGCTTTGTATGTAAACCATTCAAGTCTCCTTGGCGTCATGTGAAAGTATGCAAGACAGTGCAAAGAATCCCAGGCATGTTGCTGGTATGGGAAGGCCCTGACGCCAGACCGAGCGGCGGTGCCATTGTCAATTTGTCCATCCAACTTGCTTCCTTAGAAACTGAGAGAAAGAGGGAGGGTTGGGAACAAAGGCAGGGATGGGTAGACAGACAGATGACAGAAAAGGATGAAAGGAGGGAGAATATGATGTAAGGAGAAAAAAGATGGAGAGAGGAGCTTCGGAACAAACCAAAGGGGGGAGACAGGTGCCTGGAGGTTACGCTGGAGACAGAGGGGTGAGGAGGAGGCGAGGCAGGAAGATGG
Organism: Scomber scombrus; assembly: GCF_963691925.1. Lineage (NCBI taxonomy): Eukaryota > Metazoa > Chordata > Actinopteri > Scombriformes > Scombridae > Scomber > Scomber scombrus. The sequence continues at coordinate 12,118,866 of NC_084972.1, forward strand.
ATGAAGCAGACCCCCGCTGAGTGTCCGTCTCAGACTCCCGTCTCCAACTCCTCCGCGCTCCTGTGAGCACAGTGGGAGAAACCGAGGAGGACAGCAGCACTCCGTCGACAGTTCTCTCACATTGTCTATATATCCAGTCCTTGCATATAGCTATCCTCCTTCCTCTCTCCCTGCTTTCTCTCTCTCCCTCTCTCTCTCGCTCATTAGGGGCCATTTTCACTTCAAAGCCCCTCCATTATCTGCCATCTCTGAGGGCAATTAGGAATGGGGTGACTTTGAGCGGCAGGCACGGCCACGGCATTATAACTACTCATCCCCTGTCATGAGGGCCTTTGTGGGGGCCGTCGACATTGATGGAGAGGATACTGAGGCCCCCGTACCTCCAGCCCAAACCCCCACCCCTTCGCATACCCCCAGCTGGCCCCCTCCTTTTGACTGGTAAACTGTGGAGTAAAACGGTGTGTAATTAAGTGGCAGTCAAAGCAGGTCCTGTTTGGGTGTGTGACGGACTTGGCAGGGGAGAGTTTGTGGAGGAGGAGGAGGGTTACACAGAGTCACAAGACTTGTGGGGCAATAGGGAGGGTGGGGTGGGGGTGGTGGGGTAGTTTGGGATGAATGAGAATGGTGAGAACACAATAGTGAGGCTATGAAGCGCAGAAGGGAAAAACCCACTTCGGATGGAATAAAGTCAATGTTTACTCGCCTACAGTTCCTCTGGTGTTTTGAATGTGTGAAAGAAGGGAGGGAGAGTTGTAAAAGTGACCAATTCTTGTCTGTATGAGTGCAAACTTATGTGGCAAAGAGCAAACATTTAACCAAATTCATTTAAAACAAAACCCCAACATATATCCACCCCACAGAAGGCCTGCTCTGAGAGTTATTGCCTCTAAAATGAAAGTATTTCTCATGTTCACGACTTCCATTTTGTCATTTATGGCATCTCTTTATATTAGTGTGAAACAGAGGCACAGTGAGTGCAACTGTCACCAAATAAATGTCTCATTATGTTCCTTTTCCTCTCTGGAACAACTTTTACCACTTTACATTGGTGGAAGTACACACACATAGGGCCCCTCAGTGTGTGTGTTGAGTGGTATATGAGATTTTTGTTGTTTTTTTTAGGATGGCGGTTACTGTGTTACTGCTGCCAAAGTCATGAAAAGAGCCACCAGTAAAGTACAAAGTGAAGACAGCTGTAGAGCATTGTTAAGTACAGATACATGTATGTTTTGCAACAATGTATCAAGGGCTGTGTAAGTTTTCCACAAATAAAATTGAAGAAAAAAGCAGCATAAAACTAACATGCCTCTCAGACTTGTACCTTTTTTACTCTCAGTCAAGTCTACAAAGCACATGCTCCCTTTCATATCTGCACCTTGGAGGAATGTGGTGACTGTGCCGTGGTGGAAGGGAGCTGATTTAGCCGTTCTTTGATGCTCCCACTAGTTAGCCGTCTCCCACTGAGCACTGACATCCTGTCAGCATGGGACCTCTTCTCATCCCCCGGGTTAGTCACTACATGACCACAAGATGTTTGTGTGTGTTTGTGTGTGTGTGTGTGTGTGTGTGTGTGTGTGTGTGTATGTGTGTGTGTGTGTGTGTGTGTGTGTGTGTGTGTGTGTGTGTGTGTGTGTGTATGTGTGTGCGTGAGAGAGAGAGAGAGAGTGAGAGAGATAAAGTATAGCAACTATACAAGAGGAAAGAAGAACAGCAAAAATAGACCAAAGGCAAGAAAACCTCATTCAAAAGCACATTGACATTTTTAATAACACAAATAATAATAAAGTAATAGCAATGAATCTAACTTTGAAAAAAGCTAAACATGTTCAACATGTTGAGTGGTTCACTACATACAGTATGTTGAAAAAATATGTTAATTGCGTTCTAAAAAATGATCTATTATTTAGTAAGAGGAAGTGACCAATGGAAGCGCCTTGTCCGTTCAACTTGAGGGGGCATGTGCCGAAAGTGGGGATGGACATAAGGAAATGCTTTTTTTTTTAAAAAACAAGAGTCATGAGCTAAATAGTGTACTACTACGTCAAAACGGTAGCTATGTTTGTGAGCTTTCTAATGTTAAATCAAGTGCTTGCTAGCTAACTAGCTAATGTTAACCCAGAGTTTAAAGCCTTTTCACTAACATTTTCTGTTTCAACATGTCTATTAAATGCAGTATAGTGTTCATAAGTGTCATTCAATTATAGTTCTAGATAGTCACTGATAGGGGGACAGTTTAATCATAAATATAAAAGCAGATGATTACTGGCAGCAACTTGGTCTGGTGTGAACATTATAATGTCCTCTGTGAAACGGTTTCGCCTCGAAGAAATTGACTGCATGAAAATTGACATATTCCCTAAACTGTAAACACCCATCACAGGTTCCAGACTGATTTATTTAGTTAATTTTGACCTATAGGGTGTCTGCCATACTTGTCAAAACTATGAACTCAGATTGGGTTTTTCGACAATGACTAATTATCGTGAGTATTTGGTGGCAGCTTGTTACACAACAACTGGTAACAATCAACATACCTTATGGTTTGTTATTATTTCATAAGAAACCCTTCACTTTAACTTTCCAGCATTAACAGCTCTTTGTAGTCAAGGTACATCTTGGTATTCAGCGGAATACGTAACTTGTAATATCCCGAGGGCTGGGTGGAATTAATTGCAATTACTTTTTGAGGTACTGTAATTATAAATCCTCAACTATCCAATAAAGTAATTCACACAACCCTCAAGGGGCCTCAACATTATCATTTAAATGCGGTATGGAATTAGTCAAAAGCAAACCCGGGTCTCACGCCACCTTAATTATATAGTACAGGCAGCCTGTGGGTGGTGGAGGTTTCAAATAACTTTAATTGATGCTGAGGTAACAAACAGGTAACAGAATAGTTGGGAGAGCACTGCCAGCGGGTTAACGATTGAAAATGGTGAAAGAGTGTCACTGTCAGAACTTTATTCACCAAAACATGCCCACGGTTAGAAAGTAAGGTCGAGAAAATTCCATTTAATTTTTGTCCATTTATGTCCATTCCATACTTTTACCTTTTACTACAAGCAAACTATGAAACAAAACAAGACAGTTCTGTTGTTTTCGTCACACACACACACACACACACACACACACACACACACACACACACACACACACACACACACACACACACACACACAAAAACACCCCAAGTTAACTTATTTTTCTCTCCAACTTTGTGTTTGATATGTGGGAAACATGCCTTCAGACTTCCCCACTGCCCCCCTCGTCCACACACAAACTCCCTCTCTACCCCCACATCTCCAAACACCAAACTGTGAAGTCCTAATGAGTAACAATCCCTATTCTCGCTCTGCCTAAAAAGGGAGAGTCAAGCAGCGTCACTGACCCTGGTTTTTCGACAGCACGTTCCAGAGATTAAGCAAACACTGGTAATTGCCCCCAAGATCAGGTTCTGTTTTGACTGTTTGTCGTCCCCACGCCGCCTGATGAGTATTTGATCTGCAGTCAGATGGCAGCAGTGCTCCTTGTTCACTCCTGACATCTCAAGTTCCATGCAGGGACAGCAAACCACCAGGCGAGCAGGGAGCATGAATTAGCAGAAACTCACAAGATGATGTGTACATGCTGTTCGCTGTGGTCGTTCTCTGACCAAGTCACAACGATGTCAGGACTTCATGAGTTTTTTCTGAAAGTGGCTGAAAATCTTGTGCTAACAAACAAACAAATAGATCATGCATGTGCTTGCATGCAATGTGCACATAAACACACTCGATCAAAGTCAAATATTTACTCATAGGCTGAAACAACAAAATGTATTTCCAATAAAGTGTAATTTGGTTTCATTATCTCATCCTGAGGTGATTTTGGAAGTCTCAGTGGAAAAAAGACATAAAATTTCATGCTTCCATGGTGGATAACATGGTCATTAAAAACAAACAATTCCTGCGCACTTTTATTGGTGCAAACAAATCATGTCCAGACGACCACAATAAGCACCACTAACCAGTCACATTTCTCAGCTTGAATAAGTCACATGGCGCCTGTTAGCAGTCAAATCCCAGAATTTAGAAAACAATAAAGTCAAAGTGCAGAATATTTGTAAACTGCACTAAAATAGAGTGAAAATAAATATTATTTACTCATTTTATTTGTATTTAACAATAAATAAAATATGTCACTGTCATATGTGTCAATATATCTAGAAACAGAGTGATATTCTTTCAAGCTGCCCTCAGATTCACGCCACATGACATGCTGACAAATGATTGCACAGATGAGTCAGAAGCGCTTTGCAGTCAGTCATGACAACCTCTCAGCCAGTTACAGCCGACCTTGTCAACAGGCTCAGATCAAACCAGTCAGGAGCGCGACTGTTTCAGTAGCCAGGCCTGACCTGAGGAGATCAAACCAGAGGTGAGGTTAATGCCTGCTGGAACAATCAGTCTGCTTTTCATTTTCAACCTGCTGGATCATCTCAGCCTGTTTAAAGTTCTCCGTCTAGGGGGAAAAAAATATTTTTTTTGCAAGTAATTTTGACATGTCAATTATTGTGGATTTACTGTTATTAGGATGATTGCTCCAATAAATCCACCCTGTGCGCTTCCTGGATTAAAGGAGCTGTTGATGTTTCTTCTGGGATGTCTGACAGGGAAACCTGCAAACATTCATGTGACTCTATCTACATAAAAAGACATATTAGATCAATTCTGGAGTTCTTGTTGGATAAGAAACATTTATAAAAAAAATCCTCACTATTTTCCTAAATGTATTTACTATAATATATTCATTTGATAGTTTGTTTTAAGTTTGGCTGATTCGCTTAATTAGTTCATAATATTAAACTGACTTTATTGATTTGATGGTTAGGTTGTTGGTGGTTAACAATATTCTCAAACCTTTATGACCTGACAGCCATGGGAAGGGTTTGGGCTTCTAAATGAGGCATAATGACAGCCTGCGGGCAAAGCTAATACCAATAAAACTGCCTGACAACGCTACAGGAATGTTGCCACAATTAATGAAACCTACCGGCCTCTCTTCTGTCTGGTGCCAAGGCACATGTGGAACCTCTAAAAGCCTGTGTTTCTGGTGGAGTGAATTACCCCCTCAAACCAGTCACACCAGGATATCAGGATGCAGCGCTGACTGAAGTTAAAAGGCCCAACGCAGGGCCCAATCCCCTAAAAGCAATATTGTATACACGCAAGCTCTCGGGGATTGGCTTGTGTATGCTTAAACACAAATACACAGACAGAAACTCAGTTTACTGGCAGATCAGTGATAGTGTAAACACTGAGTTAAGAGACGGTTCAAAAGACTGATGATGGACTCGCTCAAATCTCATGTGGAACAAGAAAAAAGAAATGTTTGGGGGCGTAGTAAATAAGATTTTGTGCAGAATATAATCTCATACTTTATATTTGTGTTCAGCATGTTTGAATCAATTGTAATGAAGAAATAGAAAACAAGAGGAGAAGAAAGTCAAAAGAGGAATGTGAGAGGCCAGCATTTAGCAGACACAACAAAGTGGCAGACAGCTGCAGCAGCAGCAGCAGGATGAAGAAGACCAGCAGAGGGACGGAGGGAGGAAGAAGGACGAAGGGGATACTCCTGTAATTGCTGGAGCGACATGGGGGCCAATTCAAGGCCTTGGGCTGATATTAAAGTGACCCGAGAGACTCCAGACACAACAGACCTCTAAACAGTCCTGGCTCCACTGTGGAATGAGCCTCCCACTCTGACCTACCAAACATCACCGTCCTGCCTGCTTGATTGCCAGGTTGTCTGACCAACATCTTCAATTCTACTTATGTGCCTCGTTAGTATCGCAGGTTTGCTTGAGGTGTGGATAAACATAGACAAAATGTCTTACATGGTTGGGAGTTTGCAGCCGTGTGTGATTTCCTGAATGACATTTTAAAAACATTCTTCAAAAATCAGACGAGTTTAAGTGGTCTGACCGCGGCACCAGAAAAGCATCAGCTTTTTGATTAAACTAAAACTCTGTGTAATGATGAATGAAACAACATGTTGGCATAGTGATTGTGATGAGCTACCTGTAATTACAATATAGCATAATGAATTACAATATACTTTAATGACAGTTGTTAAGCATAATTCTAATTAAGCATAATTTCCAGTTTTTATGTAAACAGGACTGCACCTGAGCTATAATTAATGGGGAGCAAAGCCGTTATGGCTGCTAGTTATGATCAGGAAAGCCAAAAGAGCTTTGTTTTTGTCTCCTACAAATGTTACAATCAACAAATGTCACAACATATCATGGGGAAATTTTAAATCTAAGACATACAATGGTGAATCAGTGATAACTCTTAATATAGCAGCAAGCTGGGAAGATTTCTGTGAGAAGAGCATGCATAAAGCAACATGAATACACTGCACACGTGCCAAACCCGAAACATTCAGACACTGTGGATAAACATCATGATGTTCTTAAGTCTTTAGTTTGGCATGTCTAACACACATGCACGCACTGATCATTGGAAATGACTGCTGTACTAAACATAAAGCTTAGACTGACTCTTTCTCAAGACAAATCGGGTACATTTGCAGAATCGCATCATAATCCACATAAACACCATTATTCTAGGGATATATATTGGTCATCACATTTCATACAAAACATTTTGCTTATGTTTTTAATAGGAATCATTAAAACAGTCTCTTTCAGGTGTAGGCTGTATGCGTGTGACTGAGAACTTATTGTGGGTCATCCTTTGTCTCAGGTATGTTTTATTTATGGGTGTATCAGTTTGAACAATTAGTAAATCCATTGACAGAAAATGCAACGATATGTAAAATCATGTAAGTAATTAATCAGTCAAAGAGAGTCAAACATTCTCTGTTTCCAGCCTCTTCAATGAGGATTTGGTATGTTGGATGTCCTGGTGTGTTTTAAGTGCGTGAGTCTGATCATGAACCAGTCTATGTGTATCCCTCTGTGTGCCTAAATGTGTGTGTTTGTGTGTGTGTGTGTGTGTGTGTGTGCATGTGCATGTGTGTGTTTACTGCTGTGAGGTCCAGCGGTGACTGACTGATGCCTACCTTGGTGTAACACCATAGTTAACACAGTCGCTCTGGCTCCACAGTGGGTGGAGTCGCCAGACAACATAACTGGGCCCCGCAGCCCACTGTAATTAGCCTTATTGAAGCTGTCAATCAATGAGCCGGCCCGATCCGGTCCCAGAGCGACCTGGTGCTAACATCAAGGAGAAGGTGCTAGGGGCGAGGCCCTCAGGAGCCACTGTCCGTGCGATGCTAAGAGCAGCTATCTGTTACTGCTTTAATAATACTCCTGACAGTCCCTTCTGTTTGCAGCCCTTCTCTCCCTCACAAGCTTTTCTCATCCCTTCTCACCGAGCCCGGAGATGTGTTTTGACAAACTGATTGTTCCTTGGCATGACGTGATGTAACGAGGGACACATGTTGCTGGGGAGGAGGAAGAATATGAATGTAACTTCAAAGAGGGGAAAATCAGATCTCAGACAGGACCCAAATGTAGAGCGAAACAGGATTTTTAAATCTGTTTATATATCTCGATGAAGATGTTTTCAATTGGGGGAAATGTAGAGCTCAGATATAAGGGCGTGCTTGAGTGTGGGTTTGATAGAATAACAAAGTCCACATGAAATAAAACATACCGCTTCTAATAAGCTCATAGCTTTAGAGATTTCTGTTGTTCCTCTTAAGCTCACAAGTGGTTTCCTCACCATTACTGCGGCTCTGACATGATGTGCTTATTAATACTCCATGTCAGAGAAATACAAAATGCCAAGTAATTTCCACAAATAAGCACACACCCACACCAAACAAAAGACTACTTCACTGTTTCATAAACTCAGTTGAGTTTCTGTCTTACCAGTGCAGTTTAAACTATGTCCAAATTGCCTGAGGGCGATAGCAGTTTATTTTCATTGTAACCTCCATATCCATCAGCCATAACAAACTGTGTGTGTGTTACATAGTCTGGAGAAACATAGGCTGCATTATTGTAGGTTACATTATGTAAATTGTCAGTTGCAATCTTGTATAAGTTATAAATTCATTCATTTCAATATATTTTAGGACATAGGACATGAACATGTTTTCTTTTTGTTTTTTGAGCTTTGTCAATATTTATTATTATATTTAACCAACAGGAGACATCAACAAACTGAGTTGATTTTCTTGCAAAACAATTTGATGCTGAAGTCTTTTTTTCACATTATTCTTTCTGTTGGTTAAAAAAAATGTTGATCATTTTCACCTTTCACTGTTTGTCTGATGTTAAGAATTATTTATTCAAATAATTTGCTATGGCATTCAATTGATATCTATTAATTTCATTTTCAGCAGATGTAATTTATTTTATTCAATACATTACAGTCATGACTTTTGTGGAATGGTAGGTCAGGCATTTTATATTTAATATAAGTTTCTTTATTCACTTGACCACACAACAAATCAGTGAGTTGTCCACCAGTTTGCACCCCTGTAACTCTGTTGGATGCATGATAGAGAATTTTTAAAAAGGGTCAAAATTGTTATTTCAACTCACTCTTTCACTCATTCCTCACCAAAACCTGGTGCCTACAGTACCCATAATGCAACTTGACTACTAACAGTTTGGTTGGAAATTCATGTGTGTTATGCCAGTGGCGCATAATGTTGCCTTGAGCCGCAAACCTCAAGCCGAGACGAGGAGCAGGCTACAGAGGTCTAGTTATCTCACTTCTTTCTAACTCCAGACGGCCAATATTTTTTTCATTTTCAAACTTGTAGTCTTCACCCCCAACTGACCATCACTTGAGGCAATTCATAAAATTGTGTACGGCTCCCTGTGGAACCACAAAAAGCTTTACACAACTTTTTCACAACACATGTATACAAACTTTGATGTTAAAATATGGTGGAATTCCCCTTTAATATTTTAACTATTAATTTAGCCTGTTAAGTTTTAAGTGTATTGCAGAAAACAAGACCTAAAGGAGACATCTAAACCTGTTGTGAATAACGCAAAAAAAGATTTATTGAGAAGTTTTGGAGCAGATACAAACTGCGTGGTCCTTGTTGTCCAAGGCTGGAGTAAGTCTTGGCAGTGTTGGTATCTGAGTCTGCCCATGCTTGCAAACAAACTCAGCTTCTTTTTTGCCAAGAGTCAGTGCACTTTTAGGCATGAGTTATGTTAGGTGCTTGGACCCTGGTACATCTTACTGCAGGTCTAGTTAATATAATGTACTGTTGTTGCTCCTCTCTTGTTTCATGATAGGTAGAAAATACTAGGGATTACTCCCTGAAGAGAACTCACTAAAGAATGTGGCCTTTTTACGTAATGTGTATTAACATTGCTATTAAAGTATTTTCATGGCTGTAATGTACTTTTACAATTATGATTTAATAGAAAGAGGGGGCGAGGAAAATTATAACGATTGAAGGAAACTGTGATGCCTACAGTGTGACACAACACTGGTGTGTAATGGAAGAGCTGTGTAAGCACAAGTCTTCTGTTTATGGAGACTTAAATTCATTATCATATTTAAATTATAAATATCTGTGGGCTACTAAACAAACATGCAATAAGACAGAATGACAAACTGTTGCATTGTGATTGAATGATCCTAGAGTCACTCTGAGCCAAAGCTCTTGTATTGACTACTTAGTGTTAAGTAAAGTACTTGCATGCTGCTAAAGGCAGTAAAACAGCTTTGTTACAAAAGCCGGAGGTATTTGTGGGCTTAATTACATTCATTTCACTCCTGGCATTTTGATGGTAAAACACTTAGCTTAGGAATTTTCATTCCCTTTGTATGCCATTGTAATGAACACAAACCCATAATTGTTTCTCACCCATAGGCACTAACTGGGCTTTTTCATTTTCCATCACTCGCTCAGTAGCTGTGCCAAGTTTTCTTCAGGTAACGCTCAAACTCTGACTCACAGGGTGCAGGCTATGAGAGCCCGGCCAGCTTTGAATGGAGCTAAATATATACTATATTCATAAATGCTTCCTGGGATTTGTTATACAAGCTGACTCTGGCCAGTGAACCTCTCTAAAAGTGCACCACAGAATCACGTGCACTGCTTTTTGTAATAAGAATTGCCATTTAATTATGTCTTTCTTAACAGCATCATTGGGCTTTGTTCATTGAAAGCAATCACTCAAAGGTAATTAAAGGCTAAACTCTGAAAGAGCCACATCCATCACAGCTGCACTTTAATGATGAAAACACGGTGTTGGTCTCATAATGATTGCTTAACTATTGTCACAAAGGCAAAACTGAACAATATCTTATGTGAATTGTAATTGAAGGGAAAATCAGCCTCTTTGGCAGTGGGCAGGACAAAGGTTTAGAAAAAATGCACCATGAGCAGAGAGAGTTGCTTCTTGGCACGGAAGGAGCATTATTAACTTGTTGCCTAATGCTGACTCAGTCCCTGACAAATCAGGATGATTACTCTCATGTACCACGCAAACATCATCACCATCACTGCAGGACTGATCTCAGCAATGTTGCTCTTGTGACAGTAATCACAAACAAATGTGTGACTTTTTAAATTTAAATTAAATTTGAATTGTTAAGGCTAATTTTGTATTTTGTGTTTGAAATGAATATTGCTTGAGTTATGCCATATAACAAAATCACAGCAGTTTTATATTCGGTGTGTAAGAAAACACAATAATCTACAGAATATCATTTATTTTAGGCCTTTGAAGGTTTACTAAATATAATCCACTTTAAATTCAACCCAGCCTGGATGTTGAAAACAGATCCTAGCTGTTAGAAAAGAAAAAGTCGTTGGGTATCTGTGCCAAATGCAATGGGAAATCACACATGCTGCAGTTTTTATGAGACATGCGTCAAAAATGTTGAGCAACCTTTTCTGCAAGTTGTTTGTATGTTTGCCAGGTATTTAAATGCTCCATATAAACTATCCATACATGTTGGTCATTATGTCAACTAAAAGTTTAAACAGCTAAGACTTAGTGTGTGTTGGGATTAAATCAGTCTGAAGACAGATTAACACTGATGAATGTACAGCAGCATGCGGATATGTGTGTCTTGGTGTGTGGGAGGAATCAGGGTTACACTGAGTTCTAACGCTGTGCAGACAGGCTGCACTTCTCAGAGTGAACACTGGGGAGAGCCCGTCTGCTCGCTGTGAGCCCTGTTCTCTCTGCGTCCCTCCCCTCTAGGTGCAACAGTAATCATTCTGCTTCACATTGTGGTTTCATTTGTTTGTTTTGACAAGAGTATTAACTTACAAAATCGCACCTTGAAAGTGTGGGATCCTTTGAAAATAAATACAGTGGCATCATGAGAAAATAATGTACCAGTAGCAGTTAGAAGATGATGTTGACAGATCAAATCTGTTAACTCGTTGTGAACTGTTGTATATAAAAAGATAAATTACTTTACTCTGTGCATGGGACAAATGAGGCCAAAAGTCACTGCCAAAAGTTCCTCATCAAACTTTTAATGTATTTACAATGATTCCGTTTTTTTATTTCTTGCATTGGTCTGTTGAGACATAAAGTGAGTCTCCTCAAACTAACGCCATCCAAAGAAAAGAGCGTCAAACTGTCTGCCACATAATGAGCATCCCTTTTCTTATTTTACATACGTGATTGCTCTCTTTGGGTGGTCTTGCCATCATACTCTCTTATTTAGGAGTGTAAACATGAGAAACGTTGGAAAATCTAATCAAGATGCAAAGATAATGACGTGCTATGTACATAAACATGTGCTTTATACAGTAGATGTTCCCCTAAACAAATTTCAAGTCTACTCAAATCATGTATGAGGCCCTACGGGATACATCATCAACAGGCTCATGAGCTGGATTCACAGCGGACATCAGGGTGTGTTGAGATTTCAGCTCATAGGTTAAAAACACAATAATAGACAAATAAAGACAGAAGCACTCAATCGCATATGGACACACGTGCAGCATGCAGACCTGTGTGAAAGCATGCATACGTACACATGGGAGTGGAAACACACACACACACACACACACACACACACGATCAAATCCGCAACAACTGTTTAGTTTCTGAGTCATCACCATGTGAACACTGACAGATTGCTGAGAGACAGGGTGGTGCAAATAAAACACTAATGACAATATAATGGCTCATTAGCTTATGATGTGGGTAGCATTGTGTGCATGCAGACATGTGTGTGTGTGTGTGTGTGTGTGTGTGTGTGTGTGTGTGTGTGTGTGTGTGTGTGTGAGTGTGTGTGTGTGTGTGTGTGTGTGTGTGTGTGTGTGTGTGTGTGTGTGTGTGTGTGTGTGTGTGTGTGTGTGTGTGTGTGTGTGTGTGTGTGTATGAAATGCCTGTACTATGAGTATGTTCCCAGGCTAACCTGACTAGGTGAGACTCTCTGGCACCAGTCTCTCAATGCAGCCCTGAGGGGAGCCATACAGTGCTGCAGCCTACGAACTGAGGTATGCACACACACACACACACACACACACACACACACACACACACACACACACACACACACACACACACACACACACACACACACACACACACACACACACACACTCACACGGGCGCACACACAAGGAAAGGCAGAGGCTTTTGTCAGTTTGTACTTACTTTATGCCTTGTCACTGTTTAGTACTACTCCTTTCATAGCACGTCCTACAAATCCCAATTATACTGTCACAATACATGTTCTAAATGCATGTTTTACCTACTATACATAACATATTAATGATGCATAACGCTTTTTAAAACATGTAACCAACTGTACTCTTTTAGCACGGTGTGTTACACTTAACACTAGGTTAAAAAGGTAACCTACTGCTCGCTGTGGTGATGGGTGAGTTTCAGGGTCAGGTCTTTTCATGTGTTTGACATTATTAGCAGAGCTACCATGTAATCCAGACTCAATCCTCAGGCCAATGAGACTTTATTGGGGGTAAAGGGTGATGGTTATGGAAGCTATTAGACAATAATGGAATAAACTCTCCCACTTTAACTTATTTGGTCCCTAGAGGATTCTTCCTTTTCCACTGAAGTTCTTTATCACTCAGTATTTAGACAGAATTGATGGGATACCTTAAAAGGTTTGAGGGTGGGTAGGGAGGGGCTCTCATTTAAAACTAATCTCTGAGTCTGATAATCCCTGTTTCTAGTTATGATGATGAAGTTTGGTAATCTCCCAGAGTGCTTTCCCAGGGTTAGAGCAGGGAGGTGGAGGGATGAGCTGATGAGATATGATCAGTAACAAAACTATGAGGATGTTGGACATTCACTTTTAAATGTTCTCTTTAGGTAAAAATTATCTTTCCCTGCTTTATTGACTCATATTCTCTGCATGTCTGCACTATAGTTCTACAAGAAAGTACTGTGTGGCTCACTGCAGAGAGACAGTTGAATTAAAAGTGCTATGTCTTTCAGTAAACCAATGACTCACTGTTTTAAATTACTCTTTAAAAAAGAACAAAAACACAACACATTCCTGTTGAGTGTAAAGTCACATCAGAAATGCTTAAAAGACCCATCTGACGATGAGTCTTCATTCTCTCTCTTTGTATACCAGCGTTATTATCCATCATTAGCGTCTCTTACACACTAAGTTGTTGCACTGATCATCATCTTTGAAGAGGCCATAATTACAGGGGTGGTTGCCAAAAAAGGTTTGGAAACGTCTGAGACAATATGGTCTGATGAAGACAAATTTGCTACAGGTTGCCTCCACTCACTGGAAGAGGGTGGAAAGCTGCTTTAAAATGCTCCAGCTACCTTCTCCAGCTTGGCTTCTTTATTATGCTTCAAAGAGGGACATATTTATATATGTACGTATATCTTTTTTTTTTGGCATAAGACAACAGAGGCAAGTGTTGCAAACAGGTACACAAGAAAAAAATCTGGGTATTTAAATTCTTGTAGCTACAAGTTAGAAAAATATAAAGAGAAGATAAACATTTCAAAGTGTCATTGCAGTTAAAAAATTATGTTCTAATACAAACAAACTGTTTGCCTGTCCTTTTCCCGACGTTCATTCATCTACAGAGTGGAGGAGCAGAGGTAAGCAGGAGTCCTCAGTGTAACCTGTGTGGGTCCCTGGGAGCCTGTGAGAACGTGGCATGGAGGATAAGCCCCCTGTTCCACTGGAACGTGTTTTCCTTTCTCCATGTTTGGACACACAGCAGACAAGTGGAGGTTAGGACAACACTCTGCTAGGAGCCAAAAGACTTATCTGACAAGTAATTAGGAGCGGGGTCAAGTTGAGAGAACTAAGCCCTGTAATTCCCCCTGCAATGCTACGGGTGAGGTATGGCCCAACTGGAGCTCCTTTTCCTCCTGAGAATGCCCTCAAACTGCACTGACAAAGAGAGGAGGAGACAGAGAGAGAGAGAAAGAAGTTTGAGGGAGATGGATGAATTAGTAAAAAAAGTGGGGAGGACAGAAGATGGTAAAAAGAAGTAGCATAATGTCAACTTTTAGATTTCACTAAACAAACATTAAAATGTCCCACCTCCAACACAACAGTCAGTCTTTTTAGTCAGACTGGCTGAGCATTATGAACACAAGAACAGTTAAATATCTCATACCTGAGATAAGATCAGCCAATGAAAATGCTCAATATTGATCATGTCCACACCGTTTTAAACCCAATAAAAAAAATGGGAGGGCAGGTAATTGCCATTGAAACTTCCTAAAATGTACTAGTTGATCATTTGATCATGATTTTCTTTTATAGTTTGTGCTTAATAAATTAAACTGTTTTTTTTTTTTACTCCACAGAGACTAACAACTACTGACTGAACATCCACTTTACTGCCACATGATGAACATCTATATTCCATACATTCATTACATTACACAGCACAATTTTGACCTAACCGTACTTGAATATTTACAGTTTAACTTACTACATGTCAGAAGGAAATATTATATTTTTTACTCTACTGCATTTATCCAAGAGCTGTAGTTACTAGTTACTTTGCAATATTACATACAAAAAATAGGATTAGATTCAAAATATTATGAAATGTTCTTAATAAAATAACCCAGCTATATATGACATAGTTAAAAATACTCTGACCATCTGCAACATTAAAATGCTGCTTACATGTTAATTCATCAGGAATATTTATGAAATAGTATAAATATATGGAATAATATTTAGAATAAAATAATCCAGAAAGGGACAATTCTGCATTCAAAATACTTTTAATCCTTATGCTGTAAATACATCTATTTGTTAATAATTCTGTACTTTTAATAGGTAAAATTTTCAATGCAAGACTTGTTGGTAACGGAGTAATCTTACATTGTTGTTTTGCTACTTTGACCTAAATACAGGATCTCAACATGTCTTCCTCACTGACTTGTTCTTTATTCGTACTCATAAACTTTGGCCACAAGTTAATTAACAGATAAAGACCCAAAAAATGTTGAGATAAAGACAAGCAGCTCTGAACTGAACTGATAAGATATCAACCTCTTCATCTTGTGTGCTGTGTGAAAGAGACATAGTCATCCTGATGATTGTATTTCTGCTTTAAGGTGAACGTGAAATTGCCTGGTGATGAAAAATCCTATTTGCATTTTTGGGGCTAAACTCTCCATTTGATGGTGGCACAGCACAAAATGCGTGGTCTGTCCCAGAGCCCAACTTGTTCGTGTGAGCCCTGGCGAGAAAACACCCATGATGTTTTCATAGCCACAGTAGGCCTGTGCTATTGACCTTCACCTCGGCTTTCATGTGGCCCAATCCTAAAGCAAACCTCGGAACCCACAACATGTTCATAAATCAGTCGCTCAAGACAGATCCAAGACTAATCATTCAAGTTTTGAAGCCACATAAAGAACAAAATATGGCAGAAAAAAAAGACATTCCTAAAAATGTTTTGCAAGTTAAATCAGTTACTCTAAGGACTGTTATTTTGTTGCCAGTGTTTTCTCTTTCTCCCCGGAGACTGTAGATTCTTCTCTGTAAATATTGTTTTGCTTGATGTTGAATTGAAATATCATTTTTCAGGAGTGCTTTCTTCTTTGAAGTTATCTGTGCAACTTTAGACAAACACAGTCACAAAAACCACAAAGCAGTTCATGTCAGGAGATAGGATGCTAATTTAGCCTTTTAGTTACTGTATGTATGAAATTAATACCAAAGGATTATTGCAATGTGAAAATTATGGAAGATACAGTGTGGACTTAATCTCTTATAAATCAGATTTTTTGGGGAAAAAATGATTGTATATCTGTGTTTTAGTCAATACATCCCCATGTGAAAAGCTGACATGAGGAGCAGCATTCACAGGAATTTTAAATGGTTCTTATTAATTAGTCTCTATGATGTAAATACCATGTCTTTGAAAAACCCTACATGTTAGCGAGCACTGATCTCTGTATTTGGACATGCCTGCATGTTGTTTGTTGTCTTCGCTTCGCGGCGGTGGCAGAGGATGTTAAGGAAGGACGGATCAGCAACGGATTAGACCGAACTCAGAGCCTCTTCAGGGAAATAGGGCCTTCATTAGAAAAATGGCAAATACACGTCTGTTTCATAAAGAGCCATTAACGTTTATTGATGAGACTAATGTTTGTGTTTAAAGTAAATTAGAAGGGGAGAGGCCATGCTTTAGGGGAGCTGGTGATGAAAGGCTTGCATTAATGTACATGGTGGAGGGACTGCTGTTTTCCATTTGAACTAACCGCTTCCCCTGCGCTCAATACACCAAACCGCACAAGCACGCACACTCATGGACACACATACACACATATACCTGCTTAGATATACTGTATACTGTACATACTGACACTCTCTCTCTCACATACACACACAAACACACACCACTCCTCCCTCTCAGCAGCCTACACATGTAAGTCATATACTAACCAGAGTAGGCCTGGCGCCCGGGGAGTGCAGCCTGGAATTGCCCCTAAGAAACCAAATCCACTTTATCAAACTGCCAGATGTCACTCCCAATCGTCTTCCACTGGACGCTGCTTTCACCAGGCAGCAAGCACGGAGACACAGAGCCTGCAGGAGCATGCTGGAGCCAGCATGGTGACATGGACACAGAAACCACTGAGGGAAAGAGACGTCTCAACATTTTACTTTTTCAGGTTTATTACCTGAAAGTTCTATTTGTATACGTTTAGGTATCATATCACTTTAAAAGCCACTTACTAAACTTTATTATATATTTAAATTGAGAATAATTTCATTTTACACGCTCACTTTTGCACCTATAAATGCATATATCAGGTATATACATGCATGGACACGTGGATACACATGTGTGCTGGTCTGTACTGAAACCGTTTTAAGTTGTTTTACCCTGAATTTAAAAGCCTAACAGAGGCTGTAAATTAGCTTCAAATAGACATGTGATATACTGTATGTGTTGCATTTCCTATGTAACCAAGTTTATCTGCATTGTCCCCGTTGAAAAAAATTAACAAATAAATAAAATGGATTATAATAGAAATATTCTTCCCAAAAATGTATTATTTCATATACAGCACTGCATTAAAATATTAGGTATTTCTGATGCAAGGAGAAAGACATCAAAAACAGACATTAAACATCAAACATTTTTTTCTTTTGTGTCATTTCAAAAAGATCATTTTCACGGTGCTGTTTCACTCCAGTCGGGATGTTGCTGTTGTAAAAAAGGCATGCACAGAAATGATCTTTCCAAAATGGTAAATTATTCTTCATTACAACAGGGTCACGGTTACCGGCGATGCCAAGCTAAGCAAACACTTTTCAACGTCCAACAGCTCCCTTCACGGCTCGAGTGCCCACTCAGATTGAACAGGAAGTGAGCGGTAATTTGCCATGAGTTCTGTCCAGTCTCAGAACTCCCAGACATTTTGTCGTCCAATTAGAGCTAAGTCACATGGTAACAGAGAAACTCAGAGCCAATGGGTCACAAAGTTAAAATGGACTCCTACCGTCCCCAGACAGTCATTGATTGAGTCTTTGGTAATCTGCATGCTGAAATCTTTCCCCTTTGTCATTTTTTAGTCATGAGTGTGTATGCATGTGTTTTACATAAGAGAGCCGGGCCTCGTGAATCTGAAAAATCAACTGCAAATGGGACGACCAGAGAAAACGGTAAATATCTTTTGAAAACAAAATACTGTATTACGGGTGCTTTGAGGAATGGAAATGGGAATTGGGGACATGCAATGTGAACAATATGGTTTGAATCAAGGCAACCGTATTTTGCCATGATTATGTAACTAATTACATTTCAGGCTTTTCTATTCTGAAAATGGATGTTGTCTTCAGTGGGAGAGAGACATTTTAACGCATTTCCATGCCATAATTAATTAGTTCCACTTAATAGCTTGGAAAAGGCCCCTGATTGTACTAACAACATGCTATCTTTTCTCCATCATATCCATACACAATCAATTATTGATTGGTCTTCAGAAGAATGAAATAGGGGTCTCTATTGTTGGGAGGCAAAAACCACTCTGAATTCTTTATTTCGCTTTGTGAATGCATCAAGACAAACTAATTTGCCTGCACATGGGGCAGCAAGGGTTAACTCACATACTTTCTTACCCCTGTATTTTTACAAACACACACACACACACACACACAGTGCTCAATCTGTCGAGACACCGACAGTGAACTTATGCAATTTTCCCATCATACACAGGAAGTGGTTTCTCAACCATCACCATTCCCAAGTTGCCATGGGTAACATGGTGTTTCCTTACCACCTCTTCACCATATTCATCTTTATCCCCTCTTTCCCCCTTGTTTGTTTGTTTCCCTGATGTTTTTATTTAAGGCATCAAAAGACACCCCCCGCCCGCTGCCTCCCTCGCGACATCCCCCCCAGCCCCAGAGCAGTCAGGATGATTTGTAAACTTCAAACGACTGAGAGCCCCAGCCTGGTCTCCTCTGCTCATTTAGGTAATTCAATAAGCTAGGGGGGACAAGCGCAGCGGCGCTCTGCTTCCCCCTCCTGCCCTCTGCGCCCTCGCTCTTCCGACTGAAGCCTCTGTGGACTATCTGCAACAAATGTCAGTCTGCAGTGGGAGCAGCTTCCGCTGAAGAAGGATCCAGTGTTCAGAGATGTTTTAATCTGACATTTTTCTTTCATATCTTTCATGTTTTTAAAAACACAGTAGTTAGGATTGTCCAGTTTATGAATTGAACTGGTAACAATAAATCCAGTATATTAATAACATTTTTGGGAAATTTTATTTATGATTACAGACATTTTTGAAAAAATAAACTGTCCTTTTAAAAATGGCAGTTTATTACTTTCTTTCAATGTGATGAAGTAGATGGGTTAAAAAAATAAATAAATCAACTTACAGATTTAATTCTTCAAACAGGCATTTCTGTTGTTTTTCTTGATCGTCACAAGATGATAGCAGGACAGTTATTTCTTGTTTTCTGTGACTTCAGAGGAAACCCTGATGATGCCATGAGGGTTATTCTGGGTAAGGTGCCAAAAATTTGAATGGAAAGTACACAGAAGTATACATGGCCGCACACCGTCTGCTTGATACTGTTGGCATATTGGAGTCATTTATGACATTTTGGGCTACACCACCTTCATCAGGTGTAGACTTATTTGAGGGATAGGCTAACACAAGTTACAATGTGGGAACCCATAGAGACTACAAGTCTGGATACCTCAGCCTCCCTGTACTCGATTGATTTAATCATTTCACCTTTCTAAAATCTGTATCTTGCAAGTGCCCAACTTTATGGAAGTGCAATACTAAAACACTGCTCTTTAAAGTATTCCCTTTAAATACAATCCACTATATTTTTTTTTACCTATGAGGCCTTTATGATTAACCCTGAAATGGATTTTTGTGTTTGATCTGATAACATTACAAAAGCCAGCAGTCCAACTGAGAATCCCCGGGGAAATCCTCTCTGCAGCTGTCACATCTTTACCAGTTCATGGTAAATGCTTTATCAGTGACTGTATGCGACAAGTCACAGGGCCACCAGTCTATTAGTGCTTGGTCCCACACAGCTCGACATGATGGGGGTGATAAAGTGGGAGAGGTGGGGTAAGAGGAAAGGGAGCTGTTAATGATATCCGCCTCCCTCCCAGCTTGTCGAGACAGAGGTGGCGGCAGGTCTAAGTAGGCATCGCCACAGTGGCCCAGACCCATAAATGCTGGAAGAGCATAAATATCTTTATCAAAACCACACAGAGACATTGGTGGCCACTCCCCGCTGTGGCTGCCTTTACCCACCAACTCTGCATCTGATAAACTCCCCCTCCCTACCCCACTGCTCCACATCAGACAAAGCTAATAATGCCACACAAAACCCGGAGGAGGACGAGGAGGCTACTTTCACTGGCACCAAAGTTCACAGAAAGTGATTTGATATCACATGACTTGTTACAACTCAAAAATAAATCACTGAGTCTGTGTACCCCAATGAAACCAGTTTTTAATGTAAATAGCAATTAAAGACAATACAGAATAAAGCAGTGTAGTCTTTCCAGTGTTTTTATTCCTCAGACAGTTTAAATCTGCTTTGGCTACTCAGGATAAACATACAAATTCAATAGAAATTCTCGGTAAATAGAGTCAGAAGTTACATTTTGACCCTTACAACCATTGGAAAGGGGAAGCATCCTGTTCTCCAGGCCTGCAGCAGCTCCCTCTCCCTGCCTGAGCCCACCCCCAAAGGAGGCAGTAAATGGTCCATTTTATCTCTTTTCTGTCAACCATGACTCCAAGAGCACCAGATAGTGATCTGGAGGGGGAGAAAAAAGAGTAAAAACAATTTAATTGCCCACGCATTTTTTTTTCTACAGTCGTCCAAAAACCTTTCGAAGCGAACTATGATTGGGATGAAATTGCAGACCCTCTTCCGCAGGAAGGAAAAGCTGACTAATCACCTCATCATTAATGTTGAAGCTCATCAGGGCCCTGTTGGCACTGCCCACATGGCCACGCTGACTGCTGCTGTCAAAGCGAGGTTGGCGCACAATTTGCTCTGAAGGGAAAACAGCTCGCAGAGACGCAACGTATTTGGATTCTGCTGTTCAAATATTTGGAGCGCCCTGACACGGCTGCCGCCATCCAGAGCTGGCAAGGCAGAGACTGCCTTTAATTGATTTAATTATCAGTAATTACTCAACTGTTTTTGTGTACACTCTGTTGCTGGGTTGGGGAGGAGACAGGAGGGATGGGAAGGGGGGGATCTAAGTTAATGATGTGTTTCCATCTTAATTAATGCTGTGGTCCAGTCTGCTTAAAGCACAGGCACACAGACACATGTATATGTAATTTTGTGGAGACTGACACAGATCGACGTGGAGGGTGGCAGTCTGACACGAGATGAAATGAGTGAAAGGAGAATTAATTTGCTGAGCTGTAGAGAAATGAAATACGAGGTGTTGCTATGGGTTCATTAACTTTCAAAGCACCGCTGCCTTTACTGACATGTTATCAACTGTTTCAATCGAACTATAACGCTGGACATGCAAATGATCAGTCAGAAGAA
The DNA here is from genome assembly GCF_963691925.1 of Scomber scombrus. NCBI lineage: Eukaryota > Metazoa > Chordata > Actinopteri > Scombriformes > Scombridae > Scomber > Scomber scombrus. The sequence goes on from NC_084972.1 coordinate 12,140,354, forward strand.
TGTAGTGATTATGCATTTTGATGCGGCTCGAGAATTACAACACATTAATGTTTGAGTGTGTGTTGGGATAATCCTGCCTGCGTGCGTTTTGTGTGCACGTGAGCTTTTGCCTAATACGTGTCTGAGAGAAAGGGTGGGGGGAGTTGTTAAAAGTCTTGAGTTCTAGCCTGTAAATGTCATGTTTGGTCGAAGATTTCCGTTTTTTCCTTCTAATTGGTGTCGGGGGATTTTGGTTTTTCAAGGGGAGGGTGAAGAAAAAAAAGCGAGTGAGGAAAGCAAGGGGGAAAAATAAGCCCACAGAACTGCAGAGTTGCACTGAACCCAAACTGGGTTTTCTTGTAATGGTTCCTACACCAGGAGAGCATAGCTTGGGTCATTAAGACGGGAAAATGGGGTCGCGCTACAATAATAATCCCCTGCTTTTATTTGACAGCACAAGAAAAATATTGTGTCAACACATGATGGAGGTTACTGGTGATCATAAACTGCATTCACTGTTCAAAACTGCGGAGGAGTAGACAGCGCTGAATTGACAACTTCATTCTACGGATAAAACGTTGTGGCAGGTTTTGCACAAAGCATGACCTTCAAACATCTTCATCTGGAGTTTGTGGGTAGGAAAAGGAGAATTCCTTCACTGGGCCTTTTTGATTTAATGGAGGGACCTGTTTTGGTGGAGCTTCAAAGGAAATGCAGACCTGTTGTCATCATTGATACTTATAAATCTGAAAGCATTTCTCTTTCACACACACACTCCATGTTTCATCCACCCTACAGCCGTCCAACACCCCCACGTCTTCTCTCCCCCTGGTCTCAGTCTCGACACTGAGTGGGTTACTCTACTGTTTACAATATTTCAAATTCCCTCTCAAGTGTTTGGCTTGGCAGGTTGTCCGGCCTTTTCCCTAGCAATTACAGGCTTGCGGGGTTTCTCAAATGGGGCTTTTGAAGAAATAACACTTTTCTCCCCAAGCTCAAGGGAAAAAACGGAGACATTTGGCCAGCAGCTCATACAGTCAATCACACAGACCGAGCTCAAGCTCTGTCTGACGCATTTGGCTACTAAAATATCCTCATACCTTGTGTGTGTTTGGAGGCATACAGACACACACACTTTTCAGTACTCGGTCCAGAGTCACTCAGAACTTTGCTGTGATTTTACTGTGATGGAATATGAGGCTTTGATGCAAAATTAGAAAGCATGCATTAAAAATAGAGGAATAAACCGAAACAGTAATACAGAGTAATATATCTGATATTAATTTAGTTATGATGAGTAAAATATGGTTACTGTATGTGGAAATGTTGACCTGTGTCATCACAGATGTGTAGAATGTGTCAGCATAAGGACACAGCTATTTCTCTTCAGCTAATCTGGAAACAGCACAGGCCAGTAATAAACATGGTGGATTTTTGGGCAGAGGGAAGGGATTCTTTTGAAAGTTGCGTCCAGTCCAGTTACGAATCATTGATCTGAACTGGTCTTTAGAGGACAATATCCGCTTGGAGTTTTCTTACTGTATAAATAAAAACCTTGCCGAATTTCCTATGTCACAATTTTGATGTGTTCCTTACTGAATCAAAGCAAGCTGATGATGGAGATGATTTGAGATGAGGGTTCAGAGATTGTTTATTAGTCTATAATCAGTTTAGATCAGCCAACTAGTTTAGCTGTATCTCCCAGATTAGACCAAAATGAGTTATCATGTGTGAAACCATGAATGAGAGGAAAAGAAGAGGGCAAATAAAGACAGAATTTTGTTCATGTGTGAATGTGCAACCACAGATGAGAGCACAACAGAGAACATTTTAAGCTCTCCGACAGGGAAACAAGGACGTAAGTCATTGCCGTGTCCCATTCTGGTAATTACAATAAACGTAATTGCACAATTGCTCTGCTAAACTTTCTCTGTGAAGATTATGATGCCGAGTTCAGATGAAAGGGCCAATAACATCAACATAGTTGGCCTTGCATTGTCAGAGGGCGGAGAGAGGGGTTGGGGATGGTGTGGGGGGGGGGGGGGGGGGGGGGGGGGGCAGGGGGGGGGTTAAAGGAGGAGGAGGAGGGGAGGGTGAGGAGAGGGGGGGGGGGTCTTGAGTTCCTTACCCCGAGGCTAAGAATCTCCCCTCCCTCTGCTCCTCCACCACCCCTCACCCTTCCACCCACACAAGGGAGTTAAAAATCCCATTTACTCTGACTGGAGCCAGGAGTTGGCTTGAAAAGGCCGGGGACAAAAAGCGATTTTCCACGGAACAAAACCATTACAATGGTCCCGCTTTGATCTAGGCCCCCCCTCCACTCCTACCAGTGCCAATTGAACTTTGTCACCATGCAACTGTCATTGGCGAAGGGAAAGCCCTGATACACTGAATGAAGCGGTCCACAGCAATTTACTCCAGACAGCGCTTTGAAGTGTCAGGGAGAACTCCAGCTCCTAGTCTGCACTTTCTGGACCGCTCAGCCTCTCTCCTCTCTTTCCCTTCTCTCTTTCTTTCCCTTGCCAATTTCAAATGGCCAGCATGACAGCGTGGACAGTCCAGCAGGGCAGCGTAAGAAGAGAAAGAACATTAAACATCCAGCATCTTTGGCTTTCTCTCTCTTCCCCTCCCTCCCTCCCGTCTAAGTAACAGAGGCATGCAGCGCTGGCATGTGGATAATCAGCCATGGGGCCCCGCGACATCAAAAGCTTGGAGAGCCCCTAAGAATACAAATGTGAGGCCTAATGGTACACTTCATTAATGTCCTCCCCATCAAAGGCCACTTTACTGACTTGGGAGATTGACTAATTTACACATTGTGGGAAATTGCTCCCAGCCATGCGTAAAACTGCCAAGCATTTATATAGAGAGAGTCAGAGAGAGAGGTGGGGGGAGGTAAGTGGAAGGGACAGCCTCTGTTCTCTTCTCGAGTGCTTTCTTTAACTGTTGGAAGTGGCTGAAGGCCAAGCCACATTATCACACATACGAACACCGGGGAGCACACGCCTTTGTGTCTCATAAGGATTATTACTTTAGGCATTTTGATGTGCTCTATCGCTTTCCTCCCCTTCTTCTATTTCTCATCTTCTCCTCTTCCCTCTGTGCTGAATCCTCTTCTCTTCCAAGCTTTTTTTAAGGACTAGTTACTGCTCTGTTCGCTACTTTGTTTTCTGAGTGTGAGGTGAGAAGCATGTTCTCAAGCTCATGTTTGTGGAGCAACACTGGGGCAGTTTTGGTGTAGCAGCCACACAGTTGGAATTGCAGTTCATGTGGTGCCCACACACCCAAATTAACTTTTTTCCCGAAACGCAATCATTAAAAAAGAAAGAGCAAAGAATTCACTTTTCTGAGCATCATAAATACTAAGATTTAGTCAAATAAAGAAGTCTTGAAAAGCTACAAAAGTAAATTGTTTTGTGCCATTCACATGTGTGGAAAGCTGGCAGGAAGTCATTCAACTCAGCCAGAGAGGGACTCTAATGAGAATACTCTATGGGTCCAAAAATGTGAAAGTCTACGGAAGCCTCACAAACCGCTTTCTGGGTATGTGGCCTGTGAGACACGTTCATTGAAATGAATGGGCAGCCAGTATCCAGTATCCAGTCACCTAAACACATCCATGAGCTGGAGTCAGAGCATGTTGTCTGGCTTTGTTCAAATGAAAACACCTGTAAAAACTGTAAAGTTTACCACAACGGGCTGCTAGGTATGGTCGCTCTAGGCAGGTGTACCAAACTTTACTTTGCAATGAAAGATTTATAGCACATAATTCCTCTAAACTGACAAATGGATATAAACATGTCTGTTTATGTATGAGATAAACAGACAACATACAATGAACAGCCAGCTTTTTCCCCCTTAGGACAGAAGCAGTCTGTCTTTATATGAATCTATGCTTACCATATTCCTGCTCCAGCACTTAAAGGGGCTGTAATCAATGTTTTATATCAACACTGGATCACATGACTACTGGTATGTGAAAGGTGTGGCTCATTGTGATAAACCACAGAGGAGTATCACCCAGCTCTGTTTTCCCCCTTAGCTTTATAAAGCTTTACAGCGTCTTTCAGCTAATTGTTTATTTCCAGCCAATGCCATTCAGCTTTGCTGTTTTCAGCAAAACCTTTGATAAGAGACAGACCAAGCTGGTGACTGGTGAACACGGTGGCACATTTAGCTAAAGAGGCAGATATTTCCCTCAGAGTTAGTGGAGACAAAAGAGGCTGCTAATGTTGCTCCCTATCGGCTGGATGTATAAATGGGCAACTGTTCGCTATATTACCTTAATAGGTGATAATATCTCAGTGCTACTTTAGCATGGTTTGTTTTCTTTGACCCAGAGTGGCCAAAAAATCAGTTTCAAGCACAGACATAGATAAGTTTCATAGATTGTATTTTCTCTCATTCTCAAAAAGGAAGCAAATAACTGTATTTCCCAAATTGTTCAACTTTTCCTTTAAATATACAAATTGACTAATCTCCTACAATCCAACTCTCCATCTCTCTCTTTGCACCGACACGTTTATATGTTTTTCACAATCGCACACATCATCTACTCGCACATACACACGAAAACTCATATTACTGTCAGCACCAGTTATTACAAGCTGGAGCCGCGTGCAGGCCAGCATGTTTTACAACCACGTTAACCATGCTATTGGGACTTAAGTGACTGCTTGAAATATTTTTTGTAGCAGTCTTTCATACATGTTAGTGTGAGCTTGCAACGTATGTGTGTGGGTGTGTGAGTTTGGGGAGCTGGAGGGAGTTAACTTCTGCTTTGGGCCCTGACACCTGCGATACAGAGTGAGTCTTTCAGTGGGCAAATTATATGGCTTTAATTTGTCTTCTTGAAACAGTGTAGCAAGCCGCAGACACTGATGCCAAGGAGAATGTTAAAAGTGTGTTGAGTGTCTGTATATGTAAGCACAGCCTTGACATAAGTAAATACACTGCTTTGGGTGGAACACCTGTTTATGTTGGAGACTGGGGGAGCTGACAGATATTATAAAGGAGTTCTCAATGTTTTCCATGTAGCCAGAAAGTAGCAATGAAGCTTTTTAAAAGGAGCTGCACTGGCAAAAGTGCTGTGCCACTGGACTTGGGTTTGCTGGCAGGAAGGGAAAGCCTAATGTGTCTCGTTTGCAATTTGGACCGAGTTTCGTGGTTGGCCCAGCCTACAGTAGTACACACTTCAGTCATTGGCTAGTCAACAGACGCGATTTGAATATCGTGACTAATTCGACCAATTAAACTGTCACAGGCCTTTTTTCAATGGGCCTTTTTCACAGGCTGCTCATCCATAATGCTCTGCTCTGTTACCCAGGGCTTTGACTTTAACTCACTCTATTCACAGTGAAGTGGTGCAATGAGCTAGATCACAGAGTATGTAAAAGCATAGCCAGAGGCACTACTGGGCCAAGCCACAGATGAGGGGGGATCTTTACAAATTGAACAATGAGGTCAGTATAAACAGTTTGAGACACTGTTATTTGGCTGCTTTCAAATCAGAAGCGGTCAGGGTGGTCAAAACAAAATTTACTGGAATTACATGGAAGTCATGAAATACAATTTTCTACTTAAAGATATAACAAGGAACTCATAGCATCTCTAATGAGATAACCGTACCTCTACCAGTGTGAAGTGTGTATATGTATGAATTTGTACTATCCATTTCACTTTATGAAACTGATTTTATTTGGGTACAGTGGGACACAGAGCATTGATAGACAGAGACTGGCACAGTAATCAACCTAACTGCTGCTGCTAACTAAACTGTTACCTTAAGAAAAAACACAGGTAATCCAGGTACTCATATTGACTGGGGTACCATTATCTTTTGGAATAAAGTGGTTTCAGTGTGCTTAAAAAGAGCTAGGTTGTGGATTCATGTCTGAAGGCAAAAGTGTATAAACCTGTCCTTAATTGTTCTTTCTTAAAAGTCAAAGTACACATCAGGAGTGTGGAGCTCCCACTCGTAGCGTGATGCTGGCGTGCTTGTTAAATTATCAGTTTAGAAAAGTCACAAAAATTGTGAGGGGGTTTAAGGCAATGATGGATGAGGAGAAAAATAAGAAACTTCACAGACGCTCTAATCTTAAGATTTGACAATAATGGCGCATCATATGCTACAGGATGTTATCAAGATTACCGTGCCAGAGGGAGCAATGCATCTTCTCACATGATCTTATGTGATCTCATGGGGAAGCAGATGTCAATAAAATGGAAACTGACATGCAAAAACTTGCTTTAGTAAAGCTCTTCTCTTTGGCCATATGGTTGTGATATGTCTCGGAAGATTTGTTATATTGACAGTTGTATTCTTGCCACATATCAGCAAGCCTTTCATCCATCTCAGCTGTCTAAAGCACCTGTGCAACAGGTGTTGCCATTTCAAAAGTCCACTCATTCATATCTATGTCCTTGCCTCTCTCATTGGCTAGTGTGGTCCCGCTTGGAAAGTAGTAACAGAATCATCAAGACTTTAAATGCTAAAATCAAAACATGTTTGAAATTATTAATAAATGCAAGCAGTTCTGGAGGTTTACCCTTCACATTACCAGATAATATGGGCCATACATCTGTAGCAACCAGGCTCCCTGACCAGGTTTCTTTATTGTCGGGAGGGGTAAATCAGGTATAAACCGGCCAAAAATGTTGTAGTCTGAACCCCGCTTTAGGTTGTGTTCAGACAGACAACAGCACTGAGTGAAAAATGCAGCCTCCTTATTCATTTCAATTAGGCTATGAAGAAAATGCAGTCTACTAGTGAAAAAGTTCTACCTGGCTAAAATGTTTGCAATTTTTTTGCAATGCAATGGCCAATAGAACAAAAACAAGGAGACATTCTTGTTAGATTACTTGGTAGATTACTTTGTAATAACTCCACCTGTATATATAACTTATTTTCTTTACAGCACTTTACTAGTTTGCACTCGGGTTAGATGCAAAACTGCATTTCGTTGTGTTTGTACTTGTACTATGTGCAATGACATTAAAGTTCAATCTAACCTAATCTAATCTAATGTGAATGGACTAATTCTACTGTTTACCTGCCGATTATTGCAATAAAGGACATGTTTGTTGCTGTGATAACTTTCCAGGGATGTTAATCCTTCCTCATAGAATTATAAATCACTTTATACTGTTTGGCAGCCTGATAAACCTTCAGATTCATGGATTTATGGCTTTAAACAGCCCTCCTGGATTATACTTCATTATCACATTGGTACCTGAAACAACATGCCCCTTTCAACACAGCTCCTTGCATTGTTTTCACCCAGAGCTGTTTTTGGTCTGAATATGAGGTTATATTAACTGTTGTCTCATTAGAAGAACTCAGGTTTGTTTGCAACTGTTGAAAAAAAAAACAGTTGGATGAGTTTGGATGAGTAATAATTGTAAGTAACAATTGCTCCTGTCAGTATTACAAATGGAGAATATTTTAAATGTAATTGAAAGGATACCATCATTACACAATCTCAGAGCATGAAATTGGTGTATTTATATATTTAACTTACAGTGCCAGTCTATGTATATCTATTTCTTGTGTCTGCTCCCTCCCATCAACCACATCATTAGGCATTTTATAATGATTTTATAATGTTGTGAAAGGCATTGCAATGTACTTTTCACATAGATTTCTTAGCTCTATAAATTGGCATCAACATGGCACTCATAAACTTAAAAAGCTTGTTTAATTGTTGGCTTTAAATTGCCCTGAAATTAAAATACTTCATCGTTCCAGTATAAACAAACACAGCGTACAGACTGTCGAGCACAGAGTAGAAGATGAGTATGACTAGGATCAAGGTAATATTGGTGGATAATTGTCGGAAAGTTAGCACATGTTCAGTCAGCCAGACATGATTCTGGTTTGTACATGTAAGTGTGAGTTATTCCACAACAATTTGAAATATTTTTTTCATTGTACCTATAACCCAGGTACACCCAAACTGTTACAAAGGTTGTCCCAAGACGCAGCAGTGATGGCTGACCAATGGAGACATTGGGGGAGACTGAAGGGAGACGTGACATCAATAGACTTGAGTCAGGTCTTGTGAACCTCAAAGGGAGTGCTTGAATTCACCTTTTGTCCATCCCTAAACGAGACGCTGGGGAGACTGCGCCAATCTAGTCCGCAGATCTCAAAGAGAGGGAGAGCCACGCTTGGATTTAAGTAATGCGGTGCTCCTTGTTGAACAAATTCACCATTGTGACTCGTTAGTCTGATACTATCCACATACCTGCTTTTGGGGAATGCATGTGAAAAGGCGGTCTGGAGTCTCTGCCAAGAGGAGGGATGGAGTGGTGAGGAAAAAGGAGGGGCTCTACTTAATGGGTCACAAATTCACATTGAGAGGAGCCACATCTGCATTTTATCAGCAGGGCCCAGATAGTGTTACAGGGGACGATTGTCTGCAGATTGGCCATTGGGCCTTTTAAAGTGGTAAATTGTTGAGCAAAAGCAGAGCTGCACACAGGATGACGTAGCATGGTGCCGCCTGCCACTCACGGAAGTTGTCAGACTAATGGCATTGAAAAAGGCCTGATGAGTTTTGAAGATGCATTTGAAGTATTCTAGATGTTGTTCAACCAACAAATTAATGTTTCATTTCCTTATTTGGTTTTTCCAAAAACATGTGTTTGTGTGTAAGCACGTCTGCTCAAATTTAGATTTTTAAGCTTGATCCAGGCCATTTCAACAGTCTTTGCTCCACATTTCAAGCTAATTCTCTTTTTATTTACACTCCCCAACATCAAAAGCATCAGTGGTAATTTGGCAGAAAGCCGTTATCTGTCCAGACATGGTCTCTTCCCATGGCTGACCCAGAACATCCTCTGACACATCTTCTCCACAGGGAGCTGTGGACGTGGGGGCCAGCGTGGTCTGACAGCGAAACAAGTCCCGCGAGGCATCAGAGTCCCCGCAGGGACCTCTTGTCTCTTCCCTCTGCTTCATTACCATCTTCCCCCTCTTTCTCTCCTTTCATCTGCAGTCTATCGCTGGCTCCAAGCCGCTCGCATCCGGGAATATGGTGAATAGGGGTGGGAGGCTACAGACGGAGCGGGAGCGGATATGGGAAAAGGCAGAATAAACATTACAAAGAAAGGGGATTTTCATTTCAGTTTTAAAGCCCATTTTTTTACAATGAAAATTGACACGCAAATAGGAAAGAGGCAAATTTTGGTCGTGGGATTTCCTCAGACTTTTTCTCCCTATTACAGCTCAGGTGATTTTAAACAATAAAGATTTCTTTTCGTAAGAATATCCTCTACCTGTGACAGGGTCAACTGGAAACTTGACTTATCATATGTAGAAAATGTAATTAGCCATGCCAGACCAATAGCATTTAGTGGAGTAACTGAAGTGCACAAATAGAACATTTTAAACAGGGAAAAAGTACGAAGGGCAAAATGCATTATATCACTCAAAGCACTTGGACGCTGCAGGAAGTGATTTTCAAGTTTCTGATGATTATTTATTGCTCATTATAACTTCTGCACTTGCATAAAAAACTTTGCTATCGGTCTAGATTTTACTGTTGCCATTTATCTTTGCTCTGAAAGACATTTTGATAGTTCTCTGCATGACAACAAAAAACATTCGACAGATAAATCAGTGAGCCACATTGTACAGTTCAGCAGAATCAGCTGCACAAAAGAGACAAGGGAAAGTTATTCCATTTGTCTACAAAGCAGCAGAGGCCAATAAAAATGTTCTGACCAAATCTCTTCACTTTATCTTAATTGTTGTGAGTTGAAGGGAGGGAGAGACGTTCCACTTTATGATCACCTATTTGCCCTTTAATGGTGTTTATGAAAAAGGATGGGAATAAAAAAATTAGGGCAGATGGATATGATAAGGTGCACACACTTATACATGCACACAACTTTTCCCCTCAGAGCTCAGAGGTATTGCATGAACTCAGAGGGCTTAAATTGTCAAAACAGAAAGCTGGTTTGGTGTGGAAAAAAAATCAAAATGTTGTACATTACAATACATTACTTTTAAGTACCAGTTTTTAGTTTCATAAGATATTTTTGTGGGGATGTTGCAGAATTCATAGGACAAACATTATGTTCCCTCAAGCAAAAGAGTCTGGTTGATGTTTCTTCATAACACTGTGATAACGCAACCATTTTTCTTGATATATTTCAGATACATTTTATTGACAATAAAAAAGGGAATATGCACTGATTTGCTGGCCAGAGATATGAAACCAATTCAGCAGTTTCATTCGACAAGTATTAGGTAACCACGGCTAATTTATTGCTTTCTCATTTATTGGGGGCAGCTTTGAAACACATTTTCCCATGACTCTCCTCTTTGATTTCTCTGACCTCTGACAGACACACACCTTCCCTAAATGCACACATAAATCTTTGCCTATCCACACACACGCACGCACATAGAAGAAAACATACACACATGCTTACCTTTGTTTGTGTGCATTTCTTCTGCAATTCTCTTTCTCTCCCTCTCTCTCTCTCTCTCACTCACTCACTCACTCACTCACTCACACACACACACACACACACACACACACACACACTCCCTGCAAAGTCTTATCGCCAGACTCTCATGCGCCCCCAGACTCCACTAATCAAGACAAACTCCAGCCATGCCCCTCACCCCCCAAAACCCGCCCTATCATATCCTTCTCTCATTCCTGCCTCCCCCCTCCACCCTCCTTCATTCCCTCCCACTTGGCCCTCAGTGGCCATCGGGCCGCACAGGGTCCCACTGTAATTGGTTTAGACATAATTTACTGCCCACTTGGTAATGTAGCATTTCAGCATCTGATAAAAATCATATCAAGTCACAGCAATGGGCGCTGCGGCTTGAAAGGGACTCATTGTAATCATTTAGATACCAGAGGAGGTTCCTGCTCTCTCACTCTCTCTGTAGTTCTGTTTCAGTCACACACACACACACACACACACACACACACACACACACACACACACACACACACACACACACACACACACACACACACACACACACACACACACACACACACACACACAGAAAGACTTAAATATAAACTGATATATTTACATGTGCATGTAAAATTCCCTGCTGGCCTTTTTTTTGCTTCCTCCTCCACTTTACTTTTTATTGCAGGTCATTTTAAGGGTCATGACAAAGCGCTGTAATCATTATTGTTCAAAAAAAGCATGGCTGCAGTTACCCGCTTGACTACTTCTTGTTTCAGCTTATTTTTTGTGAAACAGGAGAAAGAGAGAGAGAGTAAGAGAAACTAACAGGGAGTCAGAGAGGAAAAAAGGGGAACTAAGGAAAAAATCTGTCTTGGACATCGAGTAACCAAAAAAAAAAGTGTAGTCCAAACGATGTGACTGTAAATTGATGAAAGTTGTAATTATCATAATTAACTTTAAGTTTGGGGCTTCATATGGAATAGCAGGAAGCGCAGCTGTCTGTTTTCTCCGTGCTTTCAGTGAGCCATAAATTGAGCCCCAGGCTGATTCTGTTGCCACATTGGTTTCCACACCATCAATGCTGAGCTACTGTTGCACTGTGGTTTAGAAATGATGGTGTTAGACTGTACAAGACCAGATGTCAATGAGAAATGTGCTGTTGTGGGGATATATATATATCAATATATTTATATATAAGTGTGTGTGTGTGTGTGTGTGTGTGTGTGTGTACGTGTGTACGTGTGTGTGTGTGTGTGTGTGTGTGTGTGTGTGTGTGTGTGTGTGTGTGTGTGTGTGTGTGTGTGTGTGTGTGTGTGTGTGTGTGTGTGTGTGTGTGTGTGTACACATATATTTATAAATACCTGCAGATAATATTATTTTTCAAAAATGAAAAAGAAAGCTTAATTACACCAGTATGTAGCTGGTTTAGCTGATTTATGGAAGGTGGTTAATTAGTGGAACAAAATATTTTTTAAACAGCTATCAATAAAGAGACAGTAAGGATAGGAAAGCACATTTTTATTATATTATAATATTTATTTAAATTGTCATTTCTTTATTTGTACCCGTCTGCCACACTGAACATCTAGTATAGAGTATATAAGTACACATTTTAGTAATTTTCATATTTTGGTTATTTGTCTGTAGTGAGTTTGGATTCTGAGTTAGCCAAACTCCTCAAGTTTAAAAGCTCTTTATAACAGGATATTGAGATAACTGGTGTGATGCATAAGGATATGAACTTTTGGATTTAATTGCATGTGAAAGGACTTTTCTTCCAGACCTATGAGAGCGGAAAGGAGGCTTATGAACCAGCTAATCCAATGATAACACATATTACCCCTTAGTTTGCAAATTTTGGTCTTGAAGTATGCATGTTTACACTGGACTATAAGTCTATGTATGTAACATTATTTTAAATATAGATAATGTAGATCCCTGCTAAATGTTGGAACCATAATAGGCCAATTAAATCTGATAAATGATAGGATATAGGAAAAATAGAAAGCATGTAAAAAATCATAAACTAATAAAAAGCTCACGATTGTTTTCACTCTTTGGAAGAATAACAAAGATCTAAACGTCCACCCACACAGTTAAAAGGGGGGGAAAAATCCACCTCAATTGGCAGTGTGACAGTGGTATTTGAGATGGAAATTTATGGGACCCTATTACCAGGTCCTGAAGTAGATATCTGTGAGTGCACAATTTGCCTTGTGTTTTATGAGCGGCACTAAATCTGGGTTTTATCAGTGTTAGGAAAATCCTGATGTGCTCTTCAGGTTTCACTGATGTTCGGCAAATTCGCCACAGAAGTCCGTCCACTCTCTCTTCAAGGCTCATCTGCTGCATGCTTGACCACACAAAGGAAGAACCCACACGGCTAACAAAGGCCGCTATCTAAACACTAAACAGAGGCCTCATGTGTATCACAGTCCAGATAAGTAGACAGGTGATCAGGCTGTGATCAAAGACTCAACAATACTTCCAAGGAGATTCTTTCCTTCAAAACAACACGACTGATTGTGCTAATTACTGACTGCCAACTCCCATTCAACAAGATAAGCACTTATTTCTCCATCTGTATGTAATGACTGTGAGGGAGTTGGAGCATCTCAAGGAATTACTCTGTTGAGTGTAGCTGCTTCCGCCTCTGCAGAATATTAGATTTGATATCACCATGTTTTGTTCAAACATGCAAACTAAACATATGGATTAAATATTTTATCAATGACAGTTCCAGAATGTGGAATCATCTTTTGGATAACCAATAAAAAAACTGAATTTTGGCATGCCCCCATAACAATAATATGCTTTTATGCAATAAGCTTTGCCTTTTATTGCTGATCCAAATGCATCCTTAACTGCTTTTAAATCTCTATCTTTTGCAAAACAAAATCAATCTGTCATTATTTAAGCTATCATAGCTCGATTTGTGTTATATAGAATTACAAATTAAACACAAATTGAAGACTCTGGATTATAAATATGCTTTTGGCCTGTGCCACACTAACTACAAGATAATCACAACCTGATACTATGACAGTGACAAGTGAGGACTATCATTATTTTAAAATAAAAAGATGAACTCTTTATGTCAAGCTATCTGGCATGTGTTGCCTTTGTGCTAACTAAGAAATTGGTTTTACCGATTTAGCTTGCTGAGATTTTTTACCTTTCTTTCACTTTAACAATTAGCCTTTAAACAAGATCCATGTTAGAAGTGACCACAAACCACCACTTGGGTTTGCCGACCCACTGTTGGTAAGTTGGGAAGATCATTGGGTCTAGTTGGAGTTTCACTGGCCATCTGGTGTCTAAACAGCGGGGTGTAAGAAGGGAAGGCCTTCATGCAAAGAGCCGACTGCAGTGTCGTCTGAGATTAATGTAACTGACTTGGATGTGAGTGGAGTGCTTGCAGCAACATAATGCAGCAAATCTCACATGCCGCTCTGCCGCTGTCCAAGGGAGAACTATTAGTACTCATTCTGAAAAGTGAGCTTTTGAATTGCTCACTAAATTAAAGGCAGACTTGTATCTTCCAAAGAAGAGGGTCTTGGAAGTAAATAGGTGGTTTTCCTGATTGTTCCAAAGTAAATAAGTTAGAAAACTGTTTCCATCCACTTTGGAGCTCAATCGTCTGGGTCCTATTTACACCATGAGCCATTTAGCCATCTTGCACCAGCACATCTGACCATATGCACAGCTGAAAGGTATTGTACACTCGGAGAAAAACCTTGAGAGAGGCCAAATCTTGTCGAGTTGAAATAACAGAGAAAGGATTAACAATGCGTGTGGCTATGCGGTTAAATGCCCAACCTCTGACTTGATAGTTTTAACAACTTAATAATATGTACAAAAGGGCAAAAGTGAGGCTCCAATTATGGTGGGACTGGAGAAAAATACAATCTGTTCACAGAAATGCTTCAGGACTGGAAACCATTTCAGAAACCAAACAGCAAGTTAAGTGTTTTATATCACTTTGGTTCGTTTGACATAGCTCTTAGAAAACAGATCAGGTATCATTGGCAGACAGAGTAATTTTATATTAATCCCATTTAATATGTCTCAAAACTGTGTAATGAAACAATTAATTCACAACAGCACCTTTTACCTCCGACACCAGCAGTCGCTGGAATCTTGTCAAACTTTCGTAATCCCCTCACCCCAAATAAAACAAGAAACTGAAACCTCATATCGCTCTGCACTATGGTCCTGAAATCATCATTTTACTGGTGCAGACTCTCAGGGTTCTCACTTCACACAAGAGTGTGCACTTGATAAGACTTACAGCCCACTTAAGAAGTGTTTTAGGGGTTTTTAGGCCCTGTCAGGAGTCAAGTGCAGTCTCTTGGCTTTGTTAGCACCAAAACCTCTGAAAGTCTTCTCGCTGAACTGATTTTGAGCTGCTCCAGAACCACACAGCACGCCTCACGCACGCACCAAAATTCACTTTAGTGTCAAACCATAGGGGATTAACTTCAGACCAATAACACGCAATTAGATTTATTTTCCCCTCTTAAGCCTATTAGGCTACAGCCGAGCAGTCAGTGGTCTTGCTTTAGCTGAATTTAATTGTGTTTCTTATGCCCAATGAGCTGTGTGCTGCAGGGGGTGGAGGAGTGGAAGAGGCCCTCATGTCAGCCTTCAAATAGCCCGACGAAAAGCCACGTCTGAAGGGTTCACAACTGGCTGAGGCGATCTCATCTCTGGGTCAGAGCTCCACTGAACTGCCTGCCTTTAAGAGAGAGCGGGAACTCTTCACACTGTAAAGTGAAACTGACACCGCCCGTAATCGTGTCACTTTGCATGCTGTCCCCTTTTCAAGGGCTCACTAATCCTGTTACGCAAAAATAAAGACATGACCACAACTCCCACTCCGAGCTCATCCGCTGTTCATTTACAGGCCTTTTTGCCTTAGTATACATGTAGGTTTAGCTACCATTGTTAGTTGAGTGGGTCTCCTGCTGCATTGCACAAGAGAATAAAAACGGTCACAAGCTCACTTTCATGGTGAATTTGGTACATATGGTTAGAAAAAAACAAAACAAAAAACCCCCCAAAACTTTTAATTGAAAACACTGAGGTCAAATAGAATAATCTGAATCTCTGAAACTTACCTTTTAAAGTATGAGAATTTATAAGCATTAGCTAAGTACAATTCCTCTTTGAAGACCATGCCTCACACCTAAAATGTCTTGCATATTTTTATTATTGTATGCTTATACATCTTTGCAACAAATAAATAAACACATTTTTCAGCCACTTTACCAAGTACAATTGAAAGGAATGGTTCAACATTTTTGGGATATGCTCATTTGTTCTCTTGCAGTGACAAGATCAATACAGTAGATGGTGAAAAGAGGGGGTATGAAAAAAAAGTAAAACAGTATTCCCTTACCAGGACCTCTAACGCGAACTAATTAACACATTAAATCTTGTTTGTTTCATTCATACTATCCCCGACGTGTAAAAACCACAAGTTAAGCTAACTGGCTGCTAGCAGAAGCTTCATATTTACTGTACAGATATGAGAGTGCTGTCAATCAAGAAAGTGAATGACTGTATTTCTTAAAAAGCCTAACTATTCCTTTAAAATAAAATGGTTACATCTCAATATAACAAATCAATAAAATACATAATTGAGCCTTTTGATTATACCTAACCTGCAAGTGCCAGTACTGTCAATGTCAATGAATCCTGGAGGTCTAGCTGACAGAGAGAAGGATTCTGGCAACACAATAACCCGAGGTACCTATTCTTCTGATTATATTCACATTCAAACCAGAAGCTAAATCACCTTCAAAGCCTCCCTCTGTACCTGCTGAAGTAGGAGCCTTCCCTCCATTCTCTTCTATTCCCCTGTCTCTTTCTCTGTGTTCAGTTACATATGTGATGTCTAACCCATACACAATTACAGCATTTGACAAATGGATAACTCATCCCTCCTTGTCATATGGATGTAATACCTTTGCTAGCAAGTTGAATAGATCCAGAAGAAGAGCACTTAATCACATCTTCAGCCGTGTGGAATGAGCAGCAGAGACACCTCAATGGAGACAATCAGAGGAAGAGAAAAGAGGAAGTTATCATCTGTGCCTGCCAGCAGAAACACACAAGACTGATCTTCAGATGCTCCCGTAGTGATTTCTCCCCAAACAACAGACATGACATACAGTACATCACCAAGCCACCAAGTCAGCAAACATGATTACTGTATTTCATTACATGGGTCCAGAACTAAGTGTGTCTTTGTACGCTTGTATAGAGTCCTTGACACCAATCCTGGTATACCCAACAAATTGCTGCCATTAAAAGTAGATTGCTTAACCCATAATGAGCCCAGTGAGTACTCAGAGACACATCAAGCCTCACGCAATCCAATCAGAACAAAAACAAACATCTGAAGCTGCAAACTCTCATTACACCATCATCCCTCCAGACCCCCACATCAGTTTGAAACACTTCTTGATCACTGAACAAACAAATCCCAACATTTTTAGTGTTTGGCTTGTGGGGGGCAGATTAGTAATCATATCTCTGTCCTGTTATTCTATGTCTGGGTAGTGAGGAGGAGGTGCGGGGGGCTATAGATGAAGGAGGGAGAGGGGTTGGTGGGCTTTTGCTGAAAACATAATTGGCATGGCCCCGGTGACACTGTCCATCAGATTGTGCTGTGCCTCTCTGTGTGCATTCGCTGGGCCCCTGCAATGTTTCATTAAACAAGGAGCAGGGCCTCTGAGGAGATGTTTGTGCAGCCTCTATGGCTCCACCACACAGCGAGGAGTGCACCTCCCCATTGTGGCCCGACGCAACTATAATTAGCTACGTAACCCCAGCTCATAATGAATCTCTGCGTGTACATTTATACAAGTTTGTGTATGTGTGTCCTGGAAGGGAGAATTAAAGTTCTTTTCATTAGAGTTTTTTCAGCGATAGCCATTCAATGTATTTACATTCACTAATTACCTCTTTATTAGTAGTTTTCATTGTTAGTAGTGGGATCCACAATTCCCATGTGGGATCAAATTGTCTTCACATGCACAAGGGATTTACAGGAAACAATGCATGCATGTAATCAAGCATTACTATCTCACTGGTATCAGCCTCACTGGTCACTCTGCTATAGTCGCACGAGAGCTGTATTAAGTCAATGCTAATGCAAACCTAACATTCACTACTGCTGCTTGTTCAAGTTAAAAGTCTTCAACTGTTGAAACACAGGTTTGCTTTTACTGTGAAGCAGGTCAGCGCTGAAAGTGATCATTCGTCAAAAAATGCATCTACCAAACAAATTATTTTTGGTATTTTTTTTCTTCAGTGGATTATTTTTAAAGTTTGCCACAAAGTAATGGAACAAGAAGGAGCACTAATCCTGAAGGAGCTGTTGTATGGAAAACTACCCGCACTAAGTGAAGTATGAAATCAGATCACTGTTGCTTATGACATGATGGAAAAAGGCAAATAATTTACTTTTTTTCTTTTTAGAAAAACAACACAGGTTTGTTTGGCTGCACTATAAATACTGCACAATATAAATAAAATAGTTGCTCTTCTTCTGTTAGCACAGCAACTGAAGGTGCCATTAAATCAACCAGGACTGAAATCTTACCGGCTATAACTTGAAAACAGCACAAAATTGAGATTTTCACTGTGTGCCATTGAGTAAAAAAAATACTGTTGATATATGTTTTAATTAGCAAGTCAAGCAAATATCACAATGCTACTGAAATGTTCTGGGTCATTAAACTGCTTCCAACTCTGTTTAGAAGAATTTCAGGCCAAGTGAGCTGAATGGAATTAAGTGAGACTGAATGACGTGTGATTATATAAAAGTTATTCAGCGATGCCGTCTGAGTTTGATTGTCATCACCTGGTCGGTGCAATCATAACTTTGAAAGCATGCCTTCCTGTAAAACATCTGAACTGTGCTGGGCTAAATACAATAAATTGTAACTAAATCTGCATGTCTCCAAACAATCATTCCAGAGTTTGTAATAGTTCACAGTAACAGTGAACAACCATCTGTTGGAAACAAAACCAATTACACAACTGTTACACTATGACACAGAAAACATAAACTGAGATCCAGTTGTGCTTAAAAGGACTGAGGCTCCTGGTCATAGCCCTAAACTTCAACAAAGATAATCATCAGAGATATTGAATAAGGGGGATGTGAAGATAATATGAAGCATGCAAGCCAGAGGAATCCACGCTACCTTATAAGGCCTCAAGTGGTGCATAGAGGGTAAGGAGGTTAGTGGGGGCACAAAATGGTGGACAGTACCAGCACATCCCCGGGAAAACTTTCATCTACGAATGTCAAAACTAAGAAAAAGTTGAATAAATAATATTACATCCAGAAGAGATTCCATTGTGAGTAGATCACTTGTGTCCCGTTGTCTGGATTTAATGGTTCAAGGTACAGCCAACTTTTCTTCAACTTTTCATTTTTAAAAAGGGGTCAACATTGGAGACGATATCCTTTTCTGAATTACCCTTAATTCCACCATTCAAGTGGCACTTAGTATTTTCCACTAAGCCATCCAATCCTGTCCTCCTGCACTGTAGTTAACAGTTAGATCAATCACTAAATGGCACACTTGTACCTCTCGTTATGCTCATCTGTCCATCAAGTGAAATTTAATAATCATATTTGTGTAACTCACCCTCATAATTCCCATACACTCAACAGAAGCTAAATATACACCACTTCAACTGGCTCCACACATCTAGTTGTGTCTGCTAGCAATTAGCATATATACGTTTGTGCGAATCAATTGTTTGGACTGCTGGCCTTTCACAAAGATAATGAACCATAATCGTTGAGTGACGCTATAATTGCCAAGGTGTATGGTGACACGACAGCACACACAATTACCCTACTTTTGACATCAATGCGCTCATTAAATGATGTCATTGAAACATGACACTTTGCATACACATACACACCCAGTGAGCCTTGAATTGCACGCACGCACGCACGCACACACACACACACACACACACACACACGCACACGCACACGCACACGCACACGCACACACACACACACACACACACACACACACACACACACACAGTCTGTAAAGGTAGGAATCTTGTACATATGCACATGTACCACAAAAATGGCACTTATAAGAATTATTATGTGACAAGTGTTACTTTAAATCATTTCTTGGGTGTCATGAGTGATTTCTAAAGTCAACAGCTTCCTCCAAAGCATTGATCTGTGATATACAGTGTCGAACTTGGCAGCAAGATTTACAAATGTTACACATAGACTTTGGAAATGAATTGTGTCCTCATGGATTTCGAAGAAAACACAAAACTTATTTCAGTTTATTAATTTGTTTAAATGGTGTCAATATTTTACTTTCTAATTACAAATGTGCAAAGTCCAAGCACGTAGTAATGGATTCGGCACATACGGCAAAATTTTACCACTACTTCTTAATCCAACTCTGTGAACCTTAACCCATACAGTGTGACTGCAATATTCATTTCTGTTTTCACTTAAATCTGGCTTAGAACTGCATTTACAAGGTGCCTGTGCAAAGCATATTAAAGTATTTCTTTATTAAGTGTTAGAAGCTACTGGTGTTTTAGTCACCACTTAAATATATGTTGTAAAAATGTGTCAAGCAAATAGCTTGTTACAGTTTTATTGTCACACCTAACGTTATTCATCCAAATCCCTTTTCCTCACTGCAAGAAACTGCAATATGAGAGGCACTAAATAATACCTAACAACCCACCCAAACACTGAATTCTCTTATTTACATTATATCTCACATCACTCTACTATTACATATTTTCTTATATACACACAAAACCTTTATCCCTCTCATGCACACTTGCATCCCTCCTCGAAATACTGTACGTAACCTCTCTCTCTCTCTTTTATACACAGCACTGACCAGCAAGCACTGACAAACAGAACACAAGCAAAAGGCCACGACCATAAATAAACACAAGAATTTGTAAGGTTGACTTTTGCAATTAGGACTGCAAGGATAAATATATCTCCAAGAAACATTTTAATGAGCTTCTGCTAAGCAGCCGTGCTCTCTTAAAAAGAGCACCCCAATAACGGCTCATCACTCAAAAACTGATGTAGAGAAAATTCTTGAGGATGTGAGATATTTCACTGTGTCCATTGATGGCTCAGTGAAGAGCCTCGGGCCTCATAAAACCTGAAGGCAATTAAAAGTGGCAATTTTTCACCCCAGTTTATAAATTCTGTAGCAATTAATCTGCCCAATTTGATTACGAACGGCACAAATTAAACAATAAAGACCTGTCTAATGAGGGATTAATTATGGGTAGCAGGAGGGGAGAGGGACCGAGCAAACGGCCATACGTCAGTGTCTCCTGCAGACAGCACAGGGCCATAAGGAAGACAAAGAGGCTTCTAGTCCATGTGGTCCCGCACTGATAGGGTCCCCTCATCACAGATCAGTAGATCCACAGTCCATGGAGCCTATAAACTGCTGGGCCATAATTGAAAGTGCCAAAATCAATAGCGTTGACAGGCCTTAATTAAATTAAATATGTCTCCCATAAGAGAGGGGTGGGGTTGTGGAAGGAGGTGGGTAAGAGTGTATGTGCTGCTGCCCATGTGAGCTCACTGTTTGACTGCAGGAGCATTTGGTGTGTATGCATTATGGGTATCTGACAACTCCCTTAAATGGCTAATGATTTTGTTATAAAGTTACATGCACTGACATCATTTAACTGGTAGTGGCATCCAAGTGAAGATGTATTTTCAAATTAGATTAAACACCTGTTTTTAAAAGCACTTTTATTTTCTTACTTCAGAAAACAAATACTAGATATGTACGTGATCTTACAAATCTCACAGTTAAAATCTTCCTAAAATCTATATGCGTAGGGTCACTGCAGGTAGAGATTAAGTCTTATTTGTGTCTTGGTGCAACTAGTCAATCAGCCAGTCAGTTGACAGGTTAATTAAATGCTTCTTACAGTATAGACCTAAGTGGCTTCCGTGGAAATTAAGAGACCATTTGGGTTTTATGGATCATTGGTGACTCTGCATTGGCTCAACATCAGCAGGTCAATGTTTTTAAAACTTCAGATTTGTCAGATGTTCAGCCTTCTTGACTACAGATTTGCTAACAACAGACGAACGTGAATGCACCCTGCAGTAATGATCTGCATGACTGAATGTGGCACAAATCCTCCTGCATTCCTGCTGCAGACTGCTTGATGTGGGGTTTGCTGCCTGGCCCATTACAACCGGAGGATTCCTTGGTGTCTTTAGGCTGATCCTGCTGGCCACAGGGGAACACGGAGAGGCAAAGGACATCACCTGTATAAAAAAGCCCAACTCCTCATCATTTCAGGCTTTGCCCACATTTAAAGGATTAGGCAGCTGGAGTCAGCAAAGGGTCACTGACAGTGTTCCTCTGGGTGGAGGCAGGCAGAGGACAGGGGTGGGCAGGGGATGGTGATGGGGGCTAAGAGAGGCTTAACCCCCTCTGGATAAACTTGAGTTGCAGACTGTTGAGACTTGTGAGATTAGGATGGAGCCAAGTCTGCTACGCTGTGATATGAGGGACAGGGCACACAGCGGCTCGCCATGCACAGTACAACTTCCCAGACAAACCCCATGATTCTTCCCTCTTTGTTATTTTGGTTTGCTTTTCTTTAGCCAGATCTAAAGAGGGGGGAGCAGCCCGAAATGATGGTCTTAAGGTTTTTGTGAAGGATGGTTTATGTACATGGTGTCACTGGAAGGGCAAGATTTTGCGGTGATATTTGAAAATGGCTGAACCACACACCACTGTGTAAATCCTTATGATTGCTTTTCAAAACCTATTTGTATCTGATGTCAGTTCCCACAGAATTAATTTCTAACACAATTACCTACAGTTATTATTCTTGCTTATCTTGATGAAAATGGGAAATGATTATAGTTTTCCAAGAGAAAACTGATTTATTGGAGATGGAAAATAATACTACTTGTTATTGCTTTATTGGATGCATTCATTATTTTTGTGATAACATGCTTGGTAATGTTGAATAAGTATGTTATCATTATCATTATTATTATTATTAATAATAATAATAATAATAATAAATTAAAATGTGACACCATACTTCTACAAATGAGATGTTGTTATCTTCATTATCCTTTCTCATGTAAATTCTCACAAAGAATGAAATGCTGACAAGAATGACAAAACAAAAAAGAAAAATGATAACACAAAATGTGAAAAATTACAAAATCACCTGAGGATATATTATTTAATATCAAAATCAATGCTTCAAGTACTGATTCAATGATTCAATAATATGCCTAATTATAATAATACATTCAACACATTGTAGGTATGATAACTTGCTGTAGCCTACATAGTGCTGGTTGCAGCAGTATTTACTCTAAAATAAGACTGAACATGTTTTCATTATTCCTGAGATTTGTTTTGAGAGCTCAGTCAAAAATATGACTGACAGCGTTTTGATGCCTCACATCATCATTAAGCATCTTTTTAAAATTCCCACCACTCGATTATAGAGATGATTTGCTGCAGGAACTATTGCTTGTTATGCGCTTATTAAGCATTTCATTTAAAAACCTATTTAGTTCCTAATCAACAAGCGCACTAGACGTTTGAAAAGCCCAAATGCTCCTGTTATCTAAATAAATCCCGTGATTTGTCATTAGTTCAAATCCATTAGATGACCTATCATATTACCCAGGCCAGTGATTTGCAAATGATTTTAGCACGCTTCCTGTTTAATGACGTGAAAGGAATAAAGGAGCGATAATTCAATTTCACACCAATACCTCGGGTAATTGAGATGTCTGTGATTGAACGATGGAATGTTGTAAATCTAAAAGCCGCAGTTTTATCTAAGTTTTACAGAGGAATGAAGACCTGATACTGCCGCTCACATGATGGAGTTATTGTGATTTTAAAGTCATGCAGAGGTCAGGCTATGAGGGATAGTGATCCTATCTGGGTGTGTGTGTGTGTGTGTGTGTGTGTGTGTGTGTGTGTGTGTGTGTGCGTGTGTGTGTGTGTGTGTGTGTGTGTGTGTGTGTGTGTGTGTGTGTGTGTGTGTGTGTCTGAATCACCGAGAAAAAACCCAACTGGATTAACAGACTGCTTTACATATAAATGCAGCACAAAAACATTTTTACCAACAATTAAATAAAGACATTTTAGGATTCTTCTGAGAACATTAACTGTATTATTTCTACTGTATTATTTCTGGATATTATTTTATAAATGAAAAAAGGAACCTGAATTAAGAATGTGAAGCACATCTTAATATAACAATAACAAGATTAACAATGATAATTTGAATATATATGTAGGCAATATTAGTCAGCTATTTTCATGTAGCTCATTTTATAATGCTTTATTAAATGTACAAAAGGAAGACACTTTAATAAAACAATGCTACTTCTTTTTAAATTTCACTTGTCAAATAAAGAAAGAATTGGGGGGTGATAAGAGGCGAACTTGGCAAGATCTATATATACCTATATATCTAGTTATACCTTTAACTATTATATTAAAAACATTTGGGGTGCAGTTTGAAAAAGCTATAGCACAAAACGCAGTGATTATTGTGAACAATTAATTGGTTATCGATATAAAATCGACAGTAGCTCCTTCTGAAAATAACCTCCAAAAACATAGCTGTTTATTTACAATAATTAACAATTAATTACATCTAATTGAGTGACATATGCTTTTAACAACAGAATAGTTGTTAAATAACTCCCGTGAAAGTGCAGTGGTGGTTTTGAAGTTACCCATAAATATTTAAATTAACAGTGATGCGGTCTCAGCTGTGTTAATCGAGAAGGTAGCCAATCAGAACCAAGAGAGAGTTTTGTTAATCAAATCATGTTATTATTATGTCCCATAAAAACGCAAGCAGGATGAATTAAGAGACTGGAGTTGATATTTCCCATTTGCAGCAGTCATCTGTATCACATCACACGATTTCTAACAGATCATCTTAAAGCACGAGCACCTCCGAGTGATTTTGTGTCAAAAAAGAGGGACTTTTTAGGAACTCTCCTCTTGACAATGTGGCCCCCCGCTGAGCTGGCGACAACCGCACTGAAAACCTCCTTTTCTTTCTCTGAACCGCAAGAAGGTTTAATCATCACTGCGGGACACATTGATCCTGCCTGTCAGCCGGGGAGAGGTGGGGCAGATGAATGGCAAATCAAGTTCACGAAAGCGCTGGATCTGATTGACTTAGAGAATGAATACATCGAAAAACACCAATTTCTTCTTCCTCTCCTCTTTTCTTTTCCCGAGCTGCGCTGAGTCGTTTCATCGTTTCAGATAGGTTTATCATGATCCTCCGGCCTGCCTTTCTTCACAGCTGCTACTTTCTCTGCTGCTCCAACGAGGCTCGGATGACTTGACAGCGAGTTTTAGCTTGAACTCTGCTGATTCTCTTTGAAACACCGAAAGCTATGAATAAAACTGGATGTTACATACAATATGTAGTTGTCTTTTATTGATTGCTATTTTATGATTACATTGACTTATATGATCAAATTAACGCATGTTTGACTCAATGGTATTAAATCTTAAATCTTTATATTATACTAGTTTCTAAACACTTGGAATTCAAGAGTTATGTTCTTGATGATTAATCTGTCCAAGTTCAAGAAGAATATATTTGATACATTTGATATGTCGATTTTTTTTTGTAAAATGGCACATTCAATACAATATATATTCACACTTCAAGTGTTTATGTAATATACATTTGTTTTGTGATGACAGCCTATATTTTCTTCTTCCTTTATTTAACCAGCTAATAAAGGTCTAACTGAGATTCAAATCTCGTTCTGAAGACAGCAGCAAAAACATGGTTACAAAAATTGATAGAAACAACATAGACTAAGTCAACTGTCACACACGACAAACGATATGTAGCTACATACAATATTTTTATTTATTTATTAATTTTATTGTAGCCTAAATTAAAAGTTCATTAAAAATGCAAATCCTAATCCACTGTTATATTTTGGCTATAATATGATAACCATTTGTTAAAATATTACAAGCATTATTTTGATAGCGCAACAATAGCCTATAGCTCCATAGAAAAAAAGCAGGCGCTGACTTTTGGACTTTTCGACCCATACACCTGCCAAAGTGACTGAAGCACTATATTCTGCAGGCAGACCTGTGAGCCAGAGTGTGAATGGCATCTTAAAGCTTAAATGACCGTGAGGCATTGTTACTTACTGGCAGCAAAGTGCCTCGATCCGCCTGATTGCGCTAATTGCTTTGAAATGGGATACATTATGTATAATTATGGAGAGCTCGGGTTGGACTGACTGACGCTGTTCTTTCATCTGTCTGGGGCGCATCATAAAGTCGCTATCAAATTCACAAACCACTAAAATGTTGCTCAAATTATTTCTCCAGGCACGAATCCTCAGATAAATAAACGACTAATATATTAACTTCATCGTGATCTCACAATATCAAAGTGTTACTGTCTCATGAGCTAAAAATTAAAAACGTGACCAAAATGTAGGAGCTTGTACTCACATGTGCCATGTCATTGTCCCCAGACGAAAGTCATTTACTCGCACCAAGTGCAAATATTTTGCCTGAATGCCTTTTGACATCGACACTGCCTTTTATGTCTTTACAGTCTAAATTGACAGACCTTGCATGAAAAGGGTTAAGACAACTTTGAGAGGAGGCAACAATGGGCCTTTGTCTGCAGTCTCTGCCTCTCGACTGGGAATCAAAGGTAGTTTATAAAGTTAAATAAAGGCCCGATGAGCCTAACAGTTGTTTTGTATCTCAGCTCGGCCCTCATTTGTTGCCTTGGGATTTAAATAAAACGGTATGGTAATCGTCTTCTCCACAGAGTATCAGTCTTCTTAAAGGCCGGTGTTTGGGATGCTAATTGTCACCAACATTGTTTTCCAGCACCACTGTCCCTCTGTTCACAAGACAAATAAACCTTACGGCCCACAGTAAGGTTAGTAGATATTCACGAAAATCTCAGTTTGAACTTGAGCATGTGAAATATGATCGCTGGGAAGTGAAAGGACAGACAGCATTTGGACATCATTTTAAAGATGGTTTTTGTAATATTTTCTGTTGAGCTACTTAACTTTTTCTCATCCATCCTTTAACTGGTCATGAAATCAAACAGCCTGCAGAGGGAATAACCCTATCAGAAGCTGGATAACATCATCACATGCCTGCATTGTTGTAGAGAATACATAAACCTGGTTTATGAGTTTCTGAAAGAGTAAACCTCACCGATAAATGAAGTCAAACTCCTTCTATACACCTTAGTGAACAGCGCAAGTTAATGCGTCTCACGTGTGCCTATTTGTGTTTACGCAGACTCGTTTAACGAGTTGCTGTTGCAAGACGGGTTAAGTGTTGTGGGCCCCAAAGCAGAGGGGACTTCAGACGGACGTGGGAGCCCGGTGGAGACTCTGGTGACTTCAAAGTTTCCAGAGAAATGCCACTCGTTCCAGGTTAGAGGCTTTAAGTGTTTCCAAACACGCTCCAGCTGCACACGCAGCCTGCTACCTGCACACAGGATGTGCTGAGGAGGAAATGATGAATTAAGACGTGTGTTAATTTTTTTTTATAAACTGAGAAGTGATCTGCAGTGAAATGCAAGACAACAATTAAGGAACACCTGTGGCTGCAATTTAAATATGAATGGCCCAACCGGAAATGTCTTTACCTGTTCAAGTTTGTTTTTTTGTTTTTTTTAAGGGAGGAATATTTGTATTGATTTATTATTTTAATGTAGTTAAACATTATTTTAATACAGTAATGTGTAACAAGCATTTCTTAAAGCAATAACCATCTTCCAAGCCTCATTTCTTTTATTTGATTCCACTTCCCCTGAAATGACAATAACAGGCCTGGATTACTTCCAAAATTACGAACCCAACCAGAGAGAAAATGATTGACTTTATCGTGTAATCTATGCTACTCATACATTACCTGCGTTCCTGCTTGAATCATCGTGTCACCTTGAATTTTAATTACACAGTTCCAGTGAAGGAAGTTCTTTACGCACTAAAATTTAAAGCATGACTAACCAGATTACACCACAAGTGTACTCTATGAAGCATGCGGTTCCAAAAGTGAGGTCTGCGGTCCTCCTGCAGTCCTGACGAGCGACTTCATCGTGATTTCTCTTCCTACTGTCATAGAAGAATGATTGTAACAACAACAACAACAACAACAACAACAACAACAACAACAACAACAACAACAACAACAACAACAACAACACCTCAGGCTGGGATCCATGCTCTGATGTGTGTGTCTTGGGAAACACTTGCGCGGAGGAATCCTTTTCAGCACTGTGAGAGTAGCCAGTGGGCGCTGACCTTTTCTTCTGAGCAGTCTGCTATTACACCGACCATAGCGCTCATTTGAATAGATGGAAATGGCGTGCGATCGACTGAGAAAAAAGCTAATTTTTCAGGCTGAATGGCTCAGTGTCCCTGGGCTAGGGCGGACCGGGTATAGAGGAGGAGGAGGCGGCGCTGCAGTTCTCGGTGCGGGTTCAACTCTTTCAATAGTTTCCCTAAAGTGGAGCTCTTTGATCCGGCCGCTGCTGGCGCCTAAAAACAACATAACTTGTCTGCCCATTAAGGAGACTGACAAATCGTGACAGATTGTTTATGCTTGGCAATTAGCGACGCAGACGCTTTCATGAGAACTGAATACACCGCAAAAAAGTCTATCTATTTTCATGCACTTGGCTGGCTATGAGCCCATTTGAACTCTAACAATCTTACTCTTTTGGGAAAAAAAAGAAATCAAACTTCAATGAGACAGGTTTCCAGTTTTTGAAAGATTCAGTGACATATTTTCTATAAGCGAAGATAATCATTTTTTAAAAAGCTTTCTTTGTGGATGCAGATAATGAGAAGGTGCACCGGGTAGTCAGGTAAATCAATGACAGTCCTGGGTTAAATCTCTCCCTGGCTCCACGCTGCCTCCTCCTCCTCCTCCTCCTCCTGCCCCTGCCCCGGCTCCACATCATTTTAGACTTTAATGGATGTAGTCAAAGGAGGAAAAAAAAATCCTAGTGATCCCTCCCCTCGAGGCCGATAATTACCCCTAAATGACTGCGAAGGCCGGTGTGTTTCAATCTGATTAGAGCCCCGCAGCCATCAATAAACAGCGCGCTGCAAGAGGTTTATCACACAGAGAGCCACTAAACTCTTGTGCAATATCCAAGACTCACAAATAAGTGTCTGAGTGAAGCCTGTCAAAATGTTTGGGTCAGAACAGTGAGTTATCATACATGGGAAGTAATGGGCTAATAGAAAAAAAAATGGACTCATAGCCGCAGATATAATATGTCAGTGACTTAATGGATACAATTGGATAATTATACTTTCGGGTAAAACATCAGTTTGTTGTATTTAGTCTTGATGAAACCATGGCCCATTAAGAGTTTGTTGTGTTTATGTTTATCTGAAGTTGTTAAAAAAAGTAACTATTGTTAACTTTCCCACTGAGATTTTGGGGCCAGCCCATCTCGCCTCTGATTGGCCGCCTCTCTCTCCACGCCTGCCTTATTATAGCCCAGCGCTCCAATTTGGTCACATAAACATGAGGATACCGTCACCTTAGGGCGCACCGCTGCTACTTTCGAGCTCCTCTTTCCACGATTAATCCACTACAGTCATCTCACGAGTGTCAGTCGGACCTGTATGGCCCCATCGATCGCCATGTCAGCTTTGACCGCTGCTTTGAAAACCGAAGATCTCCCCTCCCGCTCGGTCCTCGTCAGCAGAGGGGAGAAGCAGACGAGCCTGAGCCCAGCGGAGGAGAATGGGAAGCCCAAAGTGGCTATTCTGCCCTTCAGTGTGGAGGCACTGATGGCTGATAGGAAACCGAGCAGAGAGGTGCATTCCCCGGATTCTCCGTCGGTAGCCGGGACGTCCCAAGTGCTTGGAAAGGGCGTACGGATGGGCTCTTTCGGTAGTCTGGATACTTCCGTTCCTGCTATGCCCATGAGCTCTTCGTTTTCAGTAGGTGAGCTTATGAACATGCCAGAAGACGTGTTGATTAAACCTGAGAGCCCGGACAGTCAAGAGAGGACTTCATGGATACAAAGCCCTCGATTTTCTCCCACACCTCCACGTAAGTGCGCTGTCTATTTAGTCTAGATTGTAGAAAAAGTATCTAAAAATGTGCATTTGTGTGTTCTTAGTCTTTAACATGTTTGGACTCGTGTGGAATATGATCTTGCTCGTAGTCAATAGTTTTACATGAGAAGCAAGTGTATTTGTGTTGCGTGGATTTGGTATTGTGCATTGCGCAATCCGTGGTTTTTAAATGAAAACATTTTGTCTTTTTGTAGGACGGTTGAGTCCTCCTGCTTGCCCACTGCGAAAAC
Organism: Scomber scombrus; assembly: GCF_963691925.1. Taxonomy (NCBI): domain Eukaryota; kingdom Metazoa; phylum Chordata; class Actinopteri; order Scombriformes; family Scombridae; genus Scomber; species Scomber scombrus. The sequence continues at coordinate 12,170,195 of NC_084972.1, forward strand.
ATAAGACGAACAGAAAACCCCGGACCCCCTTCACGACGTCCCAGTTACTGGCCTTGGAGAGAAAGTTCCGTCAGAAACAGTACCTTTCCATCGCCGAGCGCGCAGAGTTCTCCAGTTCCCTCAACTTGACGGAGACCCAGGTGAAAATCTGGTTTCAAAACAGGAGAGCCAAAGCCAAGCGACTGCAGGAGGCAGAGCTTGAAAAACTGAAAATGGCAGCTAAGCCTATGCTGCCTCCAGCTTTCGGGATTTCCTTTCCTCTGGGTGCTCACGTCCCCGCATCCTACGCCGGCTCGCACCCGTTCCAGAGGCACTCGCTGCCGGTTTCCCCAATGGGACTGTACGCCGCTCACGTCGGATACAGTATGTACCACCTGGCTTGATAGGGAAGGAGGACGAAGGGGACGTCCAGTGGGACACAAGGGGGGGGGGGGGTTCAGACTACTCTCTGTGGACCCCCCGAACGCGAAGGGGTTCCGCGGACAGGTGAGGTGACGTTGTTCTAAATAAAGAGGCATCCCGGCGGTGAGCTCAGTGTCACAGCTTGTCAGGAGGGGGGCAGTACCTCCAAACAGACCCTCCTTCTGAGGAACCAGAAGTTTACCCACTTCTCTTGACCTCGCCAGTAAGTTCACACACACTGCAAAAATAATCCAACTTTATTGGTCATTTAATCTTTAGTCTTAAATCTGTTTTTGTCAGTGGACCGAATCTGCCAAAGCAATGAAACCAATTTATATAGCCAATCAAGAACAGATTGATACATCTTATTTCAGAGCAATAAGATGAGACTAAATGACTCAAAGATGGACATTTTTGTGGCGCATAGGTGGAAAACTACTTAGTACTTGTAGGGCTAGGATACATCACGGGTGGACAGTCAAGTATGGACAGCAGGTCGTGCGTCAAAAGCCCACTCCTATGCCCTGATGCTTGCAGCCAGGTGAAAGGGTCATACAGAAAGAGACAATTGCGCAGCTTGACATTTTGCGCCAACAAACTAATGTTGGGCTTCCATCGCATCTGTGGGCTGCGCTCACACTGCAAAAAAAACATACTTTCTTTCTTTTTCTTTTTCTTTTTTTTTTTAAAAAGAAATCTGCATTCATAATAATACGTAACTACAGGGGTTACCGAATCCAGTGTCAATGAATGCTCTTTGTGAATTTGGAGAACCACAGCATTTGTTTTTTCTTTATTTCTTTTTTTTATAACAGCACTGTCTGTTGATGGATGATTCCCTTCGGAAGGGATATGTGTACTGTAAAATAATGTATATTTGAAGAATATCCTCATTTATATTATGAATATATTTGTGACATAACTTAACAATAAATTGTTTATTCTTTTTCATTAAGCACTTGTTCGTTTTGACTGACACTTGCACAAATCTGACTTATTGGAATTATTGCTGTACTACACAGCGCTCAAGTTGGAGAAATTGTGCTATCCAAGAATGTTTTCTTATGTTTAATGCAAACTTTTAAGGCAAAAAAAATCATCTTACAATTCTTTATCTATTTTTAAGGATGCAGTTTAGGCCTGCTGTTGGTAACGGGCAAATTTGTGAGCAAAAGGGAGTCATTATATAAAGCTTGTTAAAAAAGAAGAAGATGAAAATAAGAATATTGATCAGCTTGACGACAGCATGTTTTAAATATGCTTTTAAGAGTGTCACTGAGCTCTTTATGTGACTCACATCTTAACATTATTGACACATATGTCCACATTTCCTCAATGTATCGCCAGTGAGTTTCCGCCTCGCAGTGCTGAAGTGCACTCTGAATTTCAACTTGTCACATGTTATTTGGTGGAATGTATTTCTACAGCTGTTGCCCATTGCTTTGAAGCGACTAACCTAGATTTTGTTGGCGCCAGAAGAGTTTAGGGGGTGGGGATGGGAGGGGGGGGGGGGGGGGGGGGGGGGGGGGGGGACATATCGACAACCAGTTGCGCTGACTTAAAAACACACCGATAAATATTGGTGATTCGTTCTCGCGGGGCTAAATTGCCTGTGAACAACCCAGTGGTGTCATTATGGAGTGTTTAGGGTGTAAAATGAGCCAGGTGACACCCCATAATGGAGAAGACAGGGCGTTGCAACCTCCCATATAAACATATCACATTCCAGCAGCGCATAAACAACATGAACAAAATATTTAAAACACTGATGAGTCATTTTTCTGCCATCAGCAGGAGTTAAATGACAAATCAGGGATCAGATAGACAGGAAATTACAGGCCACTCCACAGCGGCAGTTTTTAAAGGCTTTCTCTTGACTTTCCTGCCATTCAGTCAGGGTTTAAATTGGAGAAAAATAATTGCTGTAATGAGCAAAGGCAATCTGCCGCAGACGGAGGCCGGCTCCAGCGAGGCTGTAGCTCCAGGCAAGGCGGAACTTTTATCATTCCTAAAATGTCAACGGGGGACTGGGACGGGCAACACTTCTCCTCTCTGCGCTGACAGGCTGCTGTCCTGAACCACTGCTGTCAGCAAGTTACACAGGACAGGCGCACAAACTGTTCAACACAAAGTTTGTTTTTCTCACACTAAAAATGTTCTAATGTATAGTCGCCTTTTCAGTTCATTTCAATTCATAATGTACTTCAAGAGTTACTTTTATACGCAGTCGGTTTAGTAGCCTACAGATTGATGATGTTTTTTTGCTGTATTTTCAGCATCTTCCTCAGACAGTCTCTACTCTGTTTCATCCACGGGGCATGAATTAATACATAAGCCGCGACAATAAGTTTCAATCACATGGATGAATGCTCCCTCTGAAGAGAAGAGAAACTTGACACAAAAGAGCCAAAGGGGATCCGTCCTTTCTTTAAACTCTTTCTTTCTTTTGTTCCCGGCTCCCAAACAAAACTCACTTGTTTATATCATCCAAAAGATCACAGGAGGCTTTTAGTCTCCACAGAAAAACCCACTGATCCCCAAGAAAGGTGAATGGGTTATTAGAAGTCGCCTAAACAGCGCAGATAAATGAGTATCGATTGATCAGGATGTTCAATAGAGCTTTGGACATTTATTAAAAAATGTCAAGGATACGCTTGGCCTTAGATAGGCTGAATCATTTAGGTTACTTCCTATATTTGTTGTAAAGCAAACAAAACAAATGTTGTCAGCACAACAACGTGATTACGTGTTTTAATGCTTCATCAATTTCAGAAAATATTGTATTATATAGTGTATTATAAAATAGTATTGCTGAAAAAACAGAACTTAACTTTTGCTACCAGCCAGTTCAGCGCAGCATCAGTGTCGATAATAAATGTTAAAGGCTTCTGTGAGTTTTTGGGTGTTAACACTGAAATGTTTCTGTATATTGTATTTGTACTACAGCACCTTTAGGTTAACGTAAATTACAAATTTATTTCCTTCACAGGTGTTTTTTTTTCTGTTAAAACTGCTGCTTCCCTTATAATGATCTCAGCGGAGACAGTCTGTCGAGATTATTTTAACCAAGATACGAATACATGGGAAAAACCTGTATTATTATTACTATTATTATTATTATTTATTTACCAGAACTAAAATTACTGGACGCATGGCTTTATTCAGAAATGTATCATTATTTACACATAAGCTCTGTTACGCATATTTGACCGTAACTGTGTCCACGCACGTTACATTTGATTTAAAATGATGTTCTGATATATTTACCTGGATGTTAAGAGTCGCACGTTCATCAGGTGGAACTGTTACATTATTCAAAATACAAAATTAGTCCAAAAGTGATTTACTTATTTTACAAAAGAATACTACAGTAGGCAAACACAATACACGTCTATTATAGCAACTTGAAATTCGGGGGAAATGACCGTATACACCAATTTTAGGCCATATTCTAAAACATGCAGAAAGCAAAAGTTACTGTTTGTTTATTTCAGATACCATACCACCACCTTCTGTTCAGAGCAGGAGTGACATCACACAACAGGCGCTTTCGTTTCGAGAGACAAAAGGGTTTAACTTTGACCTTTCTAGAGTCACCCTATAAAACTAATTTGAAAAGATTCAAGCCTATTGATACGACCATTTTACATGAATCAGCAGGGTTAGGCCTTTTACACATACACAGGCTATTGTGCAAAGTGGAGGGCGATAATAACTTTAAAAAAAAAAAATTGTGGCAAAAAAAGAGACCTCTAAATCTTTGGACTTTGGACTTGGATGTTGCTGTGAGTTCACTTACATAATTAATTTAATTTCTTAACATTTAGGGCCTACGGTTTCTTGTTTAATGGCAGATTCAAAGAAAAGCTGTTCGTATTTTATCTGTTTTTCACAAAATGTTAACTCTCAGCCCAAACAGAGACAACCGGGGCTAAAATAAAGGCGATCTGACGCAGGGAAAATGCATTTTTACAATCAAAATAACACATTTCCTCCAGCTATAGTTCGACTGTATCAGTTTGGCCTCGCCAGCATTCTGCATCATGAAACTCCAAGCGTGTACATTACAGTGGGAGTTCTCTTTCAGAGCCACTACAGTAAATACTATTAATAATGCAGCCATTGTGTTATAAATCAATGTTCAGCCGCCAGAAAAGATTTCCCATCATCACCAATTTCTTGCGGCTGACTATACTGAACATATCTATAAAAAAAACAGTGCTGCAGAAAACCAGATGTTCTCATATAGGGGAATGTCAGAACTATTACAACAATGACATCTTTTTAAAAGGAAATTCTATAAACTTACAATAAAGTCAGCTTTGCAACTATCCTGCAGTAAAGGTCAGTTTTATCAAAAGGATGTCAGTACATCAATCAGATAGACTGTGTTGGCTATCATGCCTTTACATCCATTTAATAATACGGATTTTATTACGCACTTTTTAATTACTCAAATCTTTTTTATCAGCTCGAGTAAATGATGATAAAACTGATGCCTGTAGGTGAAACTGCTTCATTAATGAGGATTTAAGGCAATTTGAGGCAATTTGTGATTCAAAGCCTGCAGTGTCCACTAGAGGGCAATGGTACAGTAGAAGATTTTTTCTGTTTGACCTGATTTCATGACTTTGGCAGTTACACTTGAAGGTTGAAGTTATTAACCACAGAGATAACATGACACTCTTCACCTGTGAATTTATTTAATTATTGCAACAATAAATAACTGACTTTAACTTGACGAACAGTCCTTATTCACCTTCCTCTGTTGCTAGAAATCCTCCAGTGACCCTCCATTGAATAATTACTCCAACATGTAAATAATGGAACAATTGTGCATTTATAAGGTACATTTACTGTTGACAAGAGGGGTAACTTTGGTCTAATATGTGAGAGTTTTGACTCTCAGTGTGGGTTGAACTCTATAACACAAGCCTCTATCCACAGCCAAATTTACTGAGCAGCATAATTACAAGTGGTGTGGAAACCGTGCCAATCATCTATTGGAAATTAAGGGAAAAAAACATTTTCTTATGTCGACTAATGAGGCAACATTTCTTTTAAGATGCAATAAAAGTGCTAAATGTGATGGAAAATTGCCTGAAAACCCCATAAACAACACTGAATCACAAACATGCATCACCGATCCTTTAATGTAAATAGGTTTCTGATCTGTCCTTTACAAGGTAATTTATTTCAACAAAGCAGAGAATGATTACTGTCACCCCTCGGCTAAGTTGTTGTTTTTAATGGTGCAGCGTTTAGCATTTTTGGTGCAGTGTCACAGAACATAAAACTGTTAAATTACCTGGCCGCCTGCAGTTTAAATGTTCTGTTCTCGTTTTGCCTTAATGATACAATATAACCTGGATTCTGCAGCCCTGTAATGACGATCAATAAGCACAGCAATTAAGCTTTATAACCACACTGTGGGCTGATTTCTTAACAAGCCACATGCTGCTGACTAACATTTTTTCAGGGTTAGTTAATTAGCTGTGAGGGGTTCAGACCTTGATTGTAGTTCAGAAGTGCAAGAACTTGATTCTTGGCACTAAAAGAAAAACATGCCTATTGCAACACGAGCCAAACTAAACGTAAACTGCAAGCTATAAAATGATTCGTCTGTGTTGTAAGATTAAAAACATATTCTGTATAAGAGTGAAGTAGCTGGGACTTTTATGACTTATTAAGTACAATTTATTGTAACTAGTTGTTTGTGTCTCTTACCAACATGTTTAGGCCTCTTTCAAAGACACTGAACATTCCTCCGTTCATAGCACCAACAGGAAATACTTTAGATCTTTTCAACACCATGGCTGGAGGACAGGTGGGTATTACTCTGTTCTGACAGATTTCACACATGCCGAGTCTTCAACCCTGTTATCAAGTTAAATCTTGAAACAAATAAGCTGATTATTTCCTTAAACTATGAGGATCAACAGGATATAAGATGACAGCAATGGTCACATGCTTGAATGAAGGCCTATTACAGCCTGAGAACAATGTTGCAATCATGGAAATAAGAGGAAAAGGTTGAATTCTGTACTACAACGCATCAGTTATGTATGGATAGATGGATAGATTTATGCCTACCAGCAGCACCTTGTTGCAGAATAAATTGCTGTCAAACTCCCTCTGCAGCTAAACCTTCAACATGCAGTGTAGCAGATAGGAAACAGATAACACCTGTATGGAGACTGCCTGTCCAACAGCCTTTAGAGGCGCCTACTGCTCCTGAGACTGGAATAAGACAGTTCCTTCGTGAATGTACTATAGCAACCCTCAAGATGACTAAATGCATTTCAATTGAACTCATACACAACAGCACAACAGGCCTCATCCTTTGTCTAGGCAGACATTTTGACTTGTCATAGTAGTGTAGGACAAACACTAGTGTTACTAATAACATTAATGATGGCTACATTCTGTCCAAGTGTCCCACTAAGTCATGACAGTGTGACAGTGAGCCAGTATGCATCATAACAGAACTTATAGTAAAACTTCATTAAGTAATAATGCAGACTGCAGGCCTAACACATGAAATAGTAGATATGGTTCAGGAGATATATATGCCATCAGTGCAGTAACTGCAATCTCAGGGCCAATGTAAAACATCTCATTTCCCCACTGAATGTATTTTGTTGATGCATAACATCAATTGGCAGCACCAAGTAAAAACAGGATAACAGAAAATCCCAGCAAAACAAAAAAAAGACAGTCAGGGCCTGTATCCCTAAGTGATAAATGCTTCAGCAAATATGCAAGGTGGGAGTTTAGGGGGTAAATACTTGTTTGCTTAACATAACCAATCATGCGAGGAAGATTATCATTATCATGTGGTAATGCTACAGTGAATGGATCCCACTTTAAGAACTTTTCTTGGTGTCAAAAAACATTTTATTAAGAACTTACTGGAAAACACAAACATGGACAATGTGTCATTCCCATGATCATCTCTTTCATTTAACATATTGCTGGTAAGAGCACACATGACAATCGTTTAGGCTTCATTGGTCCATGAGTAAAGCCCGCTGAATGTTCACTGAAATCATAAGTAGTCATTACTGAAAATGAGGAACGTGTAAACCGAGGCTGACTCAACTCTGGCTAGCTGTAGTCAAGCGTAGCATGTTTAAAGTCAACATGGCACATAAATCACAGCAAATCTTACCGAGGAACCACTTTTCTACATGCAGATACTAAACCATGCCAACAGGTGGCAGCAGAGGCCATAAATTAAATCAGGGAGGCAGATTTTTCCCTAATAGCTGATTGCTCCTAATTCAAAACACTGAATGTAAGATAATGGCAACAGCATCATTATTTATTGCTCTTGGGAGGCTTATGTTTAATTTTGTTTTGGCCTGTTGAATGTAACAGAGTGTGCTTTGTGTTAAGTCACACTGCTCTCTCACAGTTTATTAATCAGTTTATTCTGGTTTACTGAGTGAAAATGCTTTTTTACTTGAATTGAAACAATGGTTGCTCAAATTACAGCTGTATTTTTGTCTTTCAATGACAAACATAATAATAAATGCACAAGATCACGCAATCAACAGCACAGTGAAAATAACATCACTCAAAGTACCCTGCTCAAAGCGAAAATATACTATATTTCTGTATTGTTTAAGTTTATTTCTAAAAGTAACAAGTTGTGTTGAATTGAAACCACTTTAGCTGTACTTAATATACTGAAAGTTGCACTTAAGGCACGCTTAAATATATTGAAATGGATATTTTTCCTGTATTTTTTTGGGGTACTTTCACAAACAAAATTCTACACTCGTGTTAACATAAACAGAATCAGAATGCATCAGAAGTATAATTTTGCATAGGCTAAAAAAGTATACTGACATTGAATTTATAATTTCATTTATATAATTCATATTAACAATATAGACTGAAAACAAAACAAATTTACTTAAAATATACTGTCATCATTTTCTTGCATTCAAAATACAATTAAACTGTGTTGGAAATATGAGAAAAAGTATACTATGCTGTATTTTCTAAAAGCAGTTTACTATGCTTTCATGCACTGAAAAAAGGCACTTTGCATTCAATTGTTAACAGGTTGAACAGGTTAAAATAAGTGTACTACTAGTTGTATCTATGTTATACCTTAATATATTGAAATTACATGTGTTGGAGATTTTGAGGTACTTTAGACTACAAATGGCACACTATCCTTTAAATACACTTTATTCTACTCCATAATTAAAAATGCATTAGTCCACATTATTCACCCTGACAAAAATGGTACATTTGCCACAACTAAAAACTTTCAGATCTTCTGAAGCATATGAATAAGTTAAATGAAAAACGGTGAAAATGCTTTTCTGTAACAAACTGTTTTAACATTTTTTTTAAATACATAAACACACAAACCGAAAACAGTTCTTTCAATGCTGTGTTGTTTTTGCTTTCTTGTTGGAAAAGTCCTCATTGTTGCATTTTCTCCATATGGGCAGCTCCTGTCTCAGATTTACTTGCTGCAGTTAACACTGCCATAATAGTTCCCACACATTGTTTACAAGAATTTTCAAAACTTTTCCATACTATGTCAACAAAAACTGAAAATGTATAATCTTCATAAAATTTGAATTTAATACAGAGCTGGTGTATTTGATTAAAAGATTATTCATTCCAGTTTTGGAGAGTATATTTTGCATCCACTCTGAGATGTTCTAGACACTTTATGTCCCCTAGGAACTCCAAGCCTACATACCAGGTTTTCACCTGCCCCCCATTCCCAAATCTGGATGTGCAGGACCATCTGTTTGAGTTGGAGAGCTTTGTTGAGGCTTTCCTCCAACATCATTATATAACCAGCCTGTCTGGACACCTCTCTGACAACAAACGATTTGAAGTGGGGCACAAATCCAAATGTGGTGGACTTTGTTTCCCCACAACTAAATTTGGTGGCTATTCCACTATCTGAAACAGGGCTCTGAAAACGTCACCTGTGTTAGTACATGAGCTGTAAGAATGATGTGAGTCCGTCGTTTTCAGTGCCCGCATCACTTCAGCTGACAGCAGATCATTGGGTGCAATGGACTGGTTGAGCATCAGTTGAAGTTGTCTCACAGCTATACCAATGCTTGTTCTGCTGGCTTCAGCAGGCATGAAATATGTGCTGACGCTGGCAGTCTGTTGGGGGGCTTTTTAGTTTCTCTTAAAGCTTTTTCACTTTAGCATGGCTGACAGTGCCGCTTCCCTCATGTTGCCAATGTCAAACGTTCTAGTGCAGAGCCTGCATCCAGTGCTGCTGGGGACTCCCTCTTTCTTGAGCCAAGTTTTTATTTATGTTTGACAGCCATACAGTATTAAACACACTTTCCAGGCATTTTTGTGGATAAGCGCATGCTAACGTTACTCACTCAGACAACTAGCTGCATACACCAATGTGTATCACGTGATACGAGGTGAAGTTTCAACGATCATGGAGATGCAGTTTGTGACAGGTGACTAGTGTTGATTGACACCCACTGCATAATGTACATGTTTTGGGATTTATAAGCAGTGTACAGTGTATACATTAAACATTGAAAAGTTTTCCAAAACATTATTTTAAATACAAATTTTTCTGGGCCTGGGGTACAGTTTTCTAATTTCATAACTTTTGCAGAAATTTCATGACCATGAGAACCCTTATCTAGAAGAAATGACGGACTTAATGAGTAAGCTATGAGAAGGTGATAGCACAACATAGACAACGTATTTTCAGCTCTATTGTGAAGAAACTGAGTGTTTGTAACATACTGAACATACAAATCAAATAAGTGGATTAAGTTTTGATTTTGGTACAATTATATTAGCCTTCACCATTGTAATCCATTAGAACTACTTTGAAACTATGTTGATTACAGCTGTTGTCCTCTATTAAGGATAACCCAGTTATATGTTGCACACATATATTAAATATGAACTCTGCATTATTTTAACTTTTCCTAGTTTTGTACAGCTAAAACCACCTGCTGTTTGTAACGTGCATGCAGGTGGAAGTCACCATCTCCTCTGTCTTCATGATTGATCTTTTCACATCCATCTAAATGTTTTGTTGCTTTCAAAAAACTTTTTAAATAATTTCTCTGAAATTATCTGGAAAAACACACACAAGTTATTCCCACTTACTCTACTAACTATAAGTATCTATAATGAGTAATCATAGCAACAGGTATGCAGTCAAAACCTAAAGTAGTCCTTCAGTGCCTCAGTATTTGCCTTTGTATCAGATCATCTCACATCTCGTTCACTATTCACTAAGGTGACCAGATTTCTGAAATGAAAATCGGGGACATTTTCAATGCGGCAGTGAAAAATCATTAAATATTATCATTATGAAATTAAAAATGGGAACAAGTACTTTTCATGTATTTTAACCAGCTTTTATTACACAAAAGGACCAGGTTAATAAATCAAAATATCAGCACCCACAAATATCATGTATCAGTAGCGCACAGCAGTGTCAAAAACACAAATATAGAATAATACATGAGAAAAAACATCCCTCTTCCAAAGTTAAGTGTCATGTGCAAAGACAGCTGCCAGACCAGTAGCTAGTAAATATCATCAAGATGTAATTAATAGTAATTACCAAGTCAAAACATATAAAAAGATGTAAGTGGATCACATAATGTGTGCCACTGGAAACTGTGGGCCTGGCCCAAATAGTACAAAAAAGTCACAACAAGAAAATACATCTCTAGTAAGAAGGCAGGGATGTCCTGTGTCACCATATTTATTTTTGATATGTGCTCAGTTGCTCTCTGACTTCATCAAGCAGAGCCCCATCAAAGGGATATCCATAGCAGGCAAGGAAATCATCATTAGTCAACTAGCAGATGACACTTCCTTATTTTTAAAAAATGCCTCACAAATTTCTGTTGCTATTAACCGAATTTCAGCTTTTTCCAGTGCATCCGGACTTCACCTGAATTTAAGTAAGTGTGAACTGTTACCACTTAAAAACTATACTCTTTCATCTATCTCCAATATACCTGTAAAAGAGTCCGTCACCTATTTGGGAATCACCATCAACAAAAACACAAGTAACAGATGCTCTCTGAATTTTACCCACATTATAGAAAAAACACAGAAAAAATTCAACTCGTGGTTTCAGAGAGATCTGTCCCTTCAGGGCAGAATTCTTTTATCTAAAGCAGAGGGCTTATCCCGGCTTACATACACAGCAATATCTCTGGAAGTAAATAAACAGACCACTACTGCCATTGACAAAATTCTTTATAACTTTGTGTGGAAAAACAAAATCCATTACATTAAAAAATCAAGTTTAATGAACTCATATGAGAATGGAGGTTTTAATTTTTTAGATTTCTCCACTCTTAATAACACATTCAAAATCAACTGGATCAAACAATTCATCAGAAACCCAACTTCAATCTGGAACTTCATTCCCAACTATATATTTTCCAAAGTCGGTGGCCATAATTTTCTGTTACTCTGTACCTACAATATTGAAAAACTTCCCATAAAACTAGCCAACTTTCATAAACAGATACTTCTTTCCTGGTTTTTGATTTATAAACATAACTTCACCCCCCACAGATATTATATTTGGAATAACAGGGACATACAATATAAACACAAATCACTTTTTCTAGAGAACTGGTTCACCCACGGCATTATTTTGGTTAGTCAGATTTTCAATTCTAACGACACACTATTATCATATTCAGAATTTCTAAACAAATATACACTTCCTATTCCTCCGAAAGAATATGCAATAGTATGTGATGCGATACCCTCTGGTGTGATTATGTTACTAAAAAATGTTTTGTTACCTGAGTCTGACCCCTTACCTCTGGAGCCTGTACAGACTGAAGTTGGTCGAATCTGCTTCTCAGCAAAAAACAACCGTACTGTACGTGCATTATTTCAAAAAGAAAACATCAGTACCCCCAATGTTGTCTCATACTGGAATAATTTATTCACAAACCTGATCTGTAAAAACATATGGTCCCTCCCCTACAAATATTTTATCACAAATAAAATCAAAGAAGTATCCCTTAAACTAATCCATCGTATCTATCCCTCCAATTTATTTATGCAAAGATATAAAAAAGACATTAATGAACTCTGCTCATTCTGTAAACAGGCTCCAGAAGAATTTCAACATCTTTTCTGGTCATGTCCTCATCTGCAATCCTTTTGGAAAAATGTAACTACCTTTATCCGTCAGCATTTCGACAAAAACTTTGCTTTGGACTATAAAAATGTATTGTTTGGTTTCTTTTCAGTCACGGCTTCCCAATTAAACCAATATTATATAATCAATTTGATATTATTCTTAGCCAAAGCTCATATTCACAACCGCAAATTTACAAATCAAATACTTTGCACTCACCGTTTCAGAAACAAAATCAAACAATACATCAACCTAATTAGTCAATCTGAAAATAAGAAAGCCATCAAGACCATATCACTATTTTCTCTGTTTCCACGTTTTTGAATAGACCTCTGTTTGCCTAACATAAAATGTACTTATCCTTTGTCTTCTCCTGCCTGTCATGATACTATGTAACTGAACCTGTTGACAGTATTCCATTTTTTATCTGTAACCCCCTCATCCCTCATTTCACAATGTACATCCCAACTAACAAATCTTCAATAAAAAATAAAAATAAAAAAAAAAAGGAAGCGAATAGTATCGGATCTGAGCAGCGCCATCTTGAAAATTTCAGGTGCATGCTGGGTAAAAAAAAACGGATTCTACTTATATGGGCATCAGGAGGAACACGAGGCGCCCTCCTGAACCTGTGAACCAATCAACCTGTCAATCACAACGTAGCCACGCCCTAATGCATACCCTCCTTTATCGTCAAATATAAAATCAGGGAGGCCAACATTTCACAAATGAACATCATACTGCATTGAAGAAGGCTTTAAACTAGCGATTGAGACCATATACACATTTTGAAAACGTTTACTGAGTTTATAAATCAAGTGAGAAGTTGGTGAATTCTCCATTGACTTGTATAGAGACGGAAGTCCTTTTGACACCAAAACGGTCTCCCCCTGGTGGCCTTTTGATAGAATGCAGTTTTAAGTTACTTCCTCGTTCGCATCATTTCAGAGGACCCGAACTCCCCGCCTGGTTTGGACGAGAGGGTGCAGCTGACCCTGACGCTAGCTATTAGCTTGCTAGCACAAAAAGTACATCCTATTGTCTTTTCCTAACCACTTTTCCTTGATAACACGTCACGAGATCAAGTAGCCTACAGATGTGATGGAGAATTCATGGGGACATAGGAAAAGATCCTACAGCACTTTCTAATAAACTGTGATAATGCTAATGCTAATTTTCGCTAGCAAAAACAATTTAAACAAAATATACTTACCAGGGGTAAAAAACTTGGGACAAAACATCTGACTCCTTGGAGAATCATTGATTACCACCAAAATGTTATGATTAACTTTCACAGACTGAAAACACACTGAAATGGAGAACGCTAAGGCTACACGTTTACTCTGTACGTTGTCGCTGTGTCAATCCCATCATAGTCACGCACTAAAGTATATGTTAACCATATTTATCGTCAATTTTAAATGAAGTGGGCTCCATATTTACAAAATGAACATCATGCTGTATTGGAGTAGACTTGAAACTGGCAATTAAGACCATAAACTCTCTTGGAAAGTTACTGAGGTAATAAATCAAGTGAGAATTAAGGTAAGGTAAGCCTACAGACAGACATTAATGCACTTAAAAAAAGAAAAGTAGTCTATATATTTTTATAGTCTTATTAAAAATATATTTTTAAATGAAGTGCTTTTAACAAATACATTACAAATTAAGTTATGTTATCTTATCAAAATGCTTTACAAAAATGTACTTTCAATACACTTTCATTGTATTCGTACGCTTTTACTAATGACATATTATGGAGACACACCAAAAAGTACACTGTTACTAAGCTTCAAATGTACTTGTTTGAACTTTTAACACACTTTTTATGCTAAAATTTAAATATAGAACAATTTACTCATCTTTCACTTGTGGCTGGTTCACACAGTGGACATGGACCAGTTTTGTCTCATGTGCTGTTTCTCAGAAGCAGCCTGCAGACATTCTGGAGACAATTTTAGAACATAAATCAACAAAAACAAGTTGATAAGTTGATACATACAGCGGTTTATTACACAATATAAGAAATGTATTGTCATTGAGTACATATAAAGAAGGCCCAGTAAAATACAAAAACTGCGAATGTTTCTACTGTGTCTGACAGTGAGAGCTCCATTATATCAATTTTTCTTAAGAACATGAAAACATTGACTTGCCTTGAGTACAAGCAGCAGCATTGTGGTACCTTCTTAAAACAAAAGTAAAAACACATCGGATGCAAGAAACTTCTGAAGGAACACACTGTTCAACTGTGAGACAGCAATGCTTAGGAAACCTTTTTCTTACATAACATTCTCAACCACCTTGTTCAACCCTTCAAATGTTTACTAAATGCTGTATAATGCTCCTTTAAGACATGTTAGTCAGACTGAGGGTTATGGCAACATGACATATTTCTCTTAATGACACTTGAACCTTTGATCAGCCCTAGTAAGTAAGCAGCAGTTAAGCACGACTCACAAGCATCTTTTATTGCTTTATTATTTCAAGGTCTCCATCGGCATGGTTGGCATTCAGCAAATTTCCTGTGGAAAGTTCTGCACCCCTTGCTGGAATGTAACCACACATGTCCACTAACATGAGTCTGCAGCTAACACACGCAAACAACTAGGTAGAACATGAAACAGTAATGTAATAAGCTTTGGTGTTTATTGTACATGCTTTAGCATTCCACATATTGCAGTTTTTATGAATGTTAAAGGCCAGTGTGCATCTGTTGTCTCCTCTCCGTGCTGCTCATCTCTCCTCTTGCAGAAGCTGAAGTCTGTCTTCTCCCAAGTAAGGGCTGCTGTGTCCAGTATCAATACCCTCGCAATCATTTGTGAAAAATACCATGTCCTGTCAAGTACACAAAGACATGATGTGATCAAGCCATTCTCGAGCTCAAAAACAAGGATCTCAAGGTCTAACACGCTGCAAATGTTCCTCACCCGATAACAAATTCTTGTGATGATCGTGTGCAAGTTCTGGACTTTGCGTTTCAGCAGCACCATTCGGGGACGCTCTCTGCATTCCTGGCTGGGATGGTTCAGCAGCAAGTAGAGAAGGTCACGGAGCTTGGTTGTGACGCATGAGTTCTAGAGAGATAAAGCCACAAGTGTGTACTACTGTGTGTGTCAATCAGTGATTCCTCATCAGTGATTTTGTTTTTGCCTGACAATACAGACTGTACTAACACCCAGTAAATGTAAACTCACTTGGTTTTCTTTTGTTCTTAAATATTAAATTCATTCTAATTTCACAAACCCTCAAACTTATAAACAACAGGGCATGGATGCATCAGATAAGATTTTGTCACATCTAATATCTGTCTGGAATGAATAAGTAAAAATGATTGTAAGTGAAAAAGAGAAAAATGTAACAATTTCCAGTTTCCATTACTTTCAATAAAACCCATTTCCAACACACCTGTGTCTCCCACACTTTTTGCATAGCACTGATGTTATAGACTTACATGCACATCAATGAAGATCGTTGGTAGGACCTCAGCACACGTTTTCTGCCAATACAACAAACATTATCGTTAGGATTCACAAAACTTGAAAATAAACAGCTTTTTCCTGCAAAAGACGACAATGCAATAAAGGAGGGAGCTCTTACCGTGCGATGGTAGTTGTGTATTTTATCCAGCAGATCCATCACTTCTTTACCCAGGCCAAGCGCTCTGGAGTAGCAGGTCGGAGGTGCGCACTCCGACAGCCACACAAAGCTGAGGAAACACACGAGTCCCAGCCTCATGTCGGATAACTGTGCTGACGCTGCTCGGGACTGTTTCCAGCTGCCTGTGCAGTCAACACTGATCCAAACAGTGAAGTGGAGGGCTCGCAGCACTTTTAAGGATGGAGTGGTAGAAGGAAAAAAAAGGGAAAAAAACAGATGGACGGTGACGTGGAAGCACTGCAAAGGCTGAGCAAAAACATTTGGGCTCTGCTGCGTTTTGGAGAGTAAATCAAAGCTCTGTTCGTGCAGTGTTGGCTGTGTTATCACCTACTTGCTGTTTCAGTGAGATTCAAGAAAATGTTTTAGGCTCAGGTGGAGTTAGGAAGTTGATGTGTGTCTCCAGTGTAAACGTATGGTCCTCACATCAGACTAGAAAACCTCAGTATCTGCAGTTTTGAACATGTAAACAGTAGACTTTGGCATGGATTTTTACTACTTTTCTCTACTACAGACAGGAGTTTTATTTGTAAAGTGTAAGCTTTTCAGAACATATGTTTCTGTAGATTAGTGAATATTTATATTAAAAAATTAAAAAAGTCAATTCAAGACAAAAGCCTATGTTTCAACATCATACCACCCGTGTATGACCTTGCACATCATACTGCCTATAAAAACGAAGTACTGAGAAATGAAATAACTCTGGAAACAGTTTAAATCAGATGTCTTTACTTAAAAACAAAGCTGCACACTACATCAAACATTTGAATATAGTACAGAAAATGTTCTACTCTTTTGTGCTACATATCAAAGTTATTGGTTTATTTTGGGTTTTATCATAAATCAACAAAGTACCATCATTATGGAGATGGAAGAAAAACTGGCAATATCAAATGTCTGTAAATCTCAAGGTAGGTTTGTTGGAGCCACCGAGCTTTTCTTCAGATTAAGAAAGTTCCTCTTTCTTTTCTTCTTGGGGGCGTAGGTGCTGTCTTGTGATTCAGGTGGATCCCGAAAAACGAACAACCTTTCCCCAGTCGTGAGGCTGCCCAGTGAAGTGCTGGCAGAGAGCGCTGAGCTGTGTAATGTTTCATTCACTGCCTCTGTGACACTTTCTGCTGTAGTGCCACTGCGTTGCTGTGTCACTGTGCTTTCAGTCGTGGTTGATTTATAAATAGACGGTTGTGCTTTAGTAAAACTGTCCTCCTTTCCTTTCTCTTCTACCAGCAGTGGTGCAACATCTCTTGTAACTGAGAGGCGGGAACTTGGGAGCAGTTTTTCCATCAGATTTTGCCTCTTTTCCTGGAGTCTGTGAGAAGTGGAGGACAAAGGAGCTGTTGTTAGTGGGACTGGACTGTTAAGTGCTTACCTCATGCATGCAGTCACTGCAGCCCAGCTATTAAAGTCCTCCGATGATGAAAGGCATATTTCACTTCAATAAAAGGATTTGTCTATGATGACTGCTGAACTACAAATTAGTCTTGATGATAGTGAAACATCAAGTTTTAATACAGCAGCTGGCAGCAAAACACAGAAATGTGTTGAACTTACCTCTGCCTGTCCAAAGAGCAGCTTGGCATATTTGACATACTTTTATGCACCACATCTTCTCTCAGTTTGACAGGTAGAAGTCGATTAGACCCCCCGGCACACCTGGTCAGAAAGTTATCATCATATTATGAAACTGACAACTGCAATCCAACTTCTGTAGACTTTACTTTAACTAACAATGGTCATTGATACCTAACCATCTGAAAAACAAAGTAAAAACTGCACTGCTTCTTTACATTTTATTGCATTCAGGGTATTTCAGGTTCTACTGGTGTTTGATTAGTTACATGTTGAGAATATGCCACAGAAACCATTTCAGAGCACACTTTTAAACAGTGTACTGTGGTGAATGATCAAACTGTAAGATAACAGGGAGGACAAACTGAGAAAGGCCAGGGATAAATTCAACAGCAATGAGTTAAATTAGTTAAACTAACTAACATGGACCATTTTCACCAACAAGGCAGTTTGATCAGGTCAGGTAAGAAATAAACCTTCGGTCCATTTCAGCTTCCTTTAATCATTTCTTGTGTGTTTCAACACAGTCCTTCATGTAACATAAGTATTGTTTCTGGCCTTTAATTCGGTTACTGTCATCAGACGACTGCATTGCTATAAATAAAGCGATTTGATCAAAGATCTCACACTTAACAGTGCAGTAAATGAGCCTTGGCTGGTCAGATCCAAGATGTTCTCAAATTATAATGTTAGTTCCACATTTAGGGCATTTGAGTTTCACATCCCACTATTTATTTAAATTCACATTAAAAAGATCTTAGGCTGTTTTCAGTAATGGGTAAACTTGAATCAACAAACAAAACAGCAGAAACAAAAAAACTAGAAAAGAAAAGAAAAACACATGTCTTGCAGATTGTTCCAAACTTCTCTTGTCGTGTGGCCAGACAGCTCAGATCCAATGAGACTTCATGCATGAGACATTCATTATTCATCAGTAATGAAATCCAAACTTAGCAGGGGCCAGACGTGAATGTTCCAGCGTATCATGAAGAGAGGGAAATTAAATGAGGAGTCAAATAATTTATCTCTTCCTCTTGGCTCAGGTAAAATGAACCCTGTGGAACTGCGTTCAAACAGTATTTTTGTTATTTAAATCTAAAACATTGCTTGGAGATGGCAGTGTTTCAGCCAGCCGCTGTGGCAATGCTGCCTTTATTTAATCAGTGACTTCATTAAAAACTACTTTCTCTGGGCGCCCTGGTGACCTCATGGTTAAGGCACATACCACTTAACCATAATGTCCACGGTTCTCCGAGTTGGAGAACCCCCCCCCCCCTCTAGTTTCCTGTCATAAAGCCTGAAAAAAGTCATCTGAAAAACAAAACAAAACACTACTATCTTAAACCACAGAGCTAAAACTGCTGAGACTCTGGCCTCCTCATAAGTTTATCCAAGTTGTTCTTTTCTTTTCCTGATAAAAGGAAAAAAATAACACAAACTAAGAGACCAGTGAAAGACAAAAGCTTTTGTTGGCACATGCAAAATGTACAATTTGCCAGAGCCAGACAGATTTCAAATTAAGATAAATTATTTGATCAAATGCTCCAATGACCACCTGCCCTGTTTTCAGTAAAAGAGTGGTGTTTGCAACAATAAATATCCCACGGTTTCTTGTCTAACTGGTACAAAATGACCTAAATAAGTATTGAGTTTCCTGACATAAACAATTTTTAAAAATACAACTATGACCAGGACTTTAAAAGTAGAAAAGCCATGACACCTTTTGCAGACAGCTAAATCCTGATTTAACTTTAAACTGTTGATAAAATAAAGGCTCCACTGTCCATTTTGGGGTTCAAATGTTTCTAAGTGTTAGATTCTAAGGTCAGTGGCTCGGCATACAAATACTTAACCAAAAGAAATGTAATTAATTTTCTGACAGCAATGAACAAAGCAAATTGTTAGATATACAGATTTTTTAGACAGAAAACTGGACTTTTACAAGATGAGTCACTGCTAAACTACAATAGAGATACATTTTTATATTATTACACTTAAAAGTAATGGTCACCTCTCATGAGTCAAATATATTAATCAAATGTGATGCTACTATATATATTAGATGTATAAAATTCTAACTCTCGACATTAAAACTAGTGTTTCCCAGTAGACAGATTGTGAACCTGGTTCTTACCCTGCGTGCTCCTGCTCTGTAGATGATGAAATGGGGTGCTGTTTGGGGCAGAGGGCATCAGTGACGGAAAGGAGCTCACTTTCAGGCAGGGTGGGGAGGAGAAGACGCAGGGTCTCCAGGAGAACCTCAGCAGACACCTGACTCTGCTTCACCAGCTGAGATGCAAACTCCAGGTCCTGAGATAAAGAGAGGTTAACATATTAAATGTTATGGGGATTAAAATGAAACAGGAGTGAGGCATAATGACATCTGAAGTACAGATTTCTTCTACTAGCATTCACACAGAAGTGTGGATAGGTTTGCCCTGCATTTTCCCATGTCATTTATATTTTTATAATAAAAGGTAAAAACATAGGAAAAAGTCAGACCTGGTCACAGTTCGCATAAAGTCTCTTGAGCTCCATTTGTTCTTTCAAATATTCCGTGGCTTGGCTGTTGGCAGTCGTCTCTTGTAACCTAAAAAACACCAGAGAGTTTCGACACATCAATGGTCTGTGTCAACCTTAAGTCTTTACAAAATTCCTCATTGCTCCCGAGATCAAAACTGACATAACAGCCCACCTCTCAGCTAACAGTGTGATGACCTGATCACACTTGTAGAGTGCCTCCTGGAGGATGAACATCATCCTGCAATCCTGCCTTAGCTGAAACAGCCTCTCCTCCTCTCCACCTTCCTCTCCTTCATCGGAGTCGTCTTGGTTTGTTTGATTTGCCTTGACTCTGAGAGGAGACATTTCCAGGCTGTCGAAATCAGTCCTCTCCTTATGAAGCTGTTGTTCCGCTTCATCTAGGCCCTGAAGAAAAGAGTCAAATTAACACTTAAACATTAAACATTAAAAATCTGCAAGTTCAATGAGAAAGTAAATACCTCAGAAGAAACATAAGAATGGAAATTATAGTTTTCTGAGAATTAAATATTAGTTTGAACCTTAAAAGGTACACTATGCAGGATTTTCCTGACAAACAATGTATAGAGTCACACACAAATAATCCCTCTTAATCATCACTTTTGACCCACTACAAGTGTGTGGCAGCCCAAAAAACATTCTGCAATGCAACAGCACAGAGGTTAACTCCTACCAAGCAGTGGCTCTGTATACTTTGGGCCATGTCTTGTCTCTCAAGGCTCTTTCTCTCTCTGAGTTGATGAATGAGCAGACTGTGCAGGGTGAGCATGGCTCTGGAGGTCTCCAAGACCTTAGTCCTCCTCTCAGCCTTCTGGTAGTGGATGGTAGCCATCTGCATCGCCAAACTGTCCGCCTGAGAACGCAGATCATCCTCTCTCTCCTTCCCCATCTCCTCCATCACCTGCCAAATTTACAATGGATGAGTTTTAGTCATCTTGTATGAAGTCAAACCACACTGTATGCCATCCAGGCATTGAAATTAAACGCAATTTAATTTAGATGCATTTATTTTGAGGATTATGGCTTCTGCTACTGTATGAGCTTAGTGGAAGGGTTAGATATAGTATAAAATAAATACATTGGTAGACGGTAGTGACAATTGAACCTTCCGTCCTTCTTTCCCTCTGTCCTTTACCTTCTTCATTACACCATTCTCCATCTCCTTCTCCTTCTCAAACAGTTGAATCCTGTCCTTGAGCTTTTTCTGGAAATGGAGCAGGTCAGATGTGTCTGTTTTCTGTCTGGCCTCGCTGGTTTTTCCCTTGGATTGTGGTTTTATCTGCAAAAACCATAATGTCCATAAGGTGGTTGGGAAAGGACTCCAAGCGTGCTGTTATGATGTGATTAGAAATAAAACCACTCTGTGGAGCCCTTTATTATTTCTGAATAATAATGTACACTCATCCAGCTGCTGACTGCAGTGTGGTTTGCACTGGCAGCCACCATTCACCACTTCTCATTTGAGAAACGTTAAATGCTCCATTATCTCTTGCTGTAACTTAGTTCCTTGGGGTTCATGTTGAGTTACCTTGAGAATTGTCTCGTGAGGATATTTAAAACAAAAGCATCATCATCAAATCACAAGGAAAACTGAGTGGGTTTCCATAGAGACATCCTTGTATAAAACGACAAGGCAGAAGTACAGAAAAATTCAAATGCTGTCAACTGACTCCAATGACAACTCTAATATGTAATCATACTACAAATATACATAAAGTATGTGGGTCTTAAAAATGGGGGAGCTGCTTGTTCTCATTACCATGCCCAGTTCAATAACACTTACATGTCTTAAATTATTGGACAAATCAAGGTAAATAATACTTCACAGGACCATTAGCAGTCTGCCTGGGGCTTTTAGAACATAAACTAAATTCAATAATATGTCATTATATGTTCACCATATGTTGCTCGCTGTCTTTTCTCCAAGCTGCCAGGGCGGTGTGGAGTTTGGTTCTGGAGATGGCGTGAGGCAGCACCAAGCAGCGGTCCATCACAGACAGACACTTCTGAAACTCCAGTTTCATCCTCAGCCTGTCATCCTCAGACAGGGTCAGCTGGGACGAGCACAAACACCTGAGAGCAGACACAGACAAAGAAGGCAATCACTTGAATGGCTATGTTGAAGCACATACAACTTAATTTATACTATATCCCCTGGAAAAAAATGCATCATTATACAATATCACTGACCTGAAGAAAGCTCTGCAGTGATCCCTGAGCTGCCTCTGCTCCTGCAGCTCTTTCTCCATGGCATCCTGCAGAGCCTCCCTGGTGCAGCTGAGGGTATGTAAGGCAGCCTTGCCTTCCTGGTGCAGCCTCTCCTGGCCCTGCAGGAGAGCACTTGCTCCTTGTCCCTGAGACTGCCCTGATGCTGCCTCTGGTTCCACCTGCAGCAGGGAGCGTTGCATCCCTGGAGGAGAGAGTGTAAGCAGGGTTTGGGTCGCAGAAGGCTGGATGGCTTTGAGCTCTGCTATGGCACCCTGGATCACACGCATGGTCATCTATAGAAAAGGTATCAAGGATCAAGACAGGGAGTGAACTCAATGAAGCTCAACTCTATCATTTTGTGTGTATTTTTATGTTTCTTTCAAGAAGATTCGCTCAATAATTGTAAGTGAATGTGTGTGAGCACCTTGCGGATGTCAGCGGCAGCTTCCTCATCTAGATTGTTGATAAGCTCAGCTAGCTCCAAGTTGTGAGCCATCAGTAAGTTCTGCCAACAGTGTAGGTGTTGGGCTACCTCTATCCCTTCCTCCAGACCCTTAGACAGATCTGACAGATCCTTCTGTCTTTGCTTGTGGACCCTCAGCTGGAGAGGGTAGAAACAGGATTTTAAGCGAGGAATGAAATGAGCAACATGTTTTGTGGTATGAGTCCACAATGGAATAAAACCCCAAATACACTCCTCACCAACTCAGAGATGAGCTCCCTCCTCTTCTTAATCAGTCCACAGCGCATGGCTCTCCTCTCTTGGCTCAGTGCCTCATCCAGTCTCTGCCTCACCATCACCTGCTCTTTCTTGGCTTTGTCCTGCAGCTGGTCTATCTGCTCAGCAGACACTGCACTCCCTCTGGTGGAGAAGACATGTCAAGTTAAAAAAAAAGCTATAGTCTAGCTTACTTATTTTGCATGAGCTTAGAACTCTAGGTTGAACTGTAAACAAAACTCAAGCTTACTTGGTCACCTTTGCAGTCTATAAATGTAGTATAATGTAATAGTGCAACCAGGTACACCCGGCAGATTGTGTTGAAGCACTGGTAACTACTATAGGCACTAACCTCCTGATGTGAGTGAACCAGCTGTCCAAATTGCAGGAAGTGGTGGAGAAGGTGTCAGAAATCAGACTATTAAGGCTGTGCAGGCTATGTACCAGGAACTTCCTCTGTGCATGTCTTTCAGCTAGCACATAGCGCTGATTGGCAAGGACCACATCCAGCACCTCCTCTAGCTGATCCTGGTCAGAAAAGAGAAAGAAATGGCAAAATATGCACTCCTTGATTTACGGTATCTGCCAATTTTAACATCTACAATTTTTTTTAAGATTAAGAAAATAAACAGAATACATACATAATTATGTCTTATCTACTTTATTTACTGAGCATGACATTTAAATAGCCAATTCTAACATCCCACATCTATAAATCTACTTTGGTTGCTTACCTGATAGGCAAAGTAACTGTGCTGAAGACTCTTGGCTGTGCTCTTCTCCAACTCGCCCATCCTTGTGGCCTCCTCCAGTTCTTCAGAGAAGATCTTGTGTAGTTCCACCCGGCGCCACTCAATAATCTGCCTCTGGACCTTCGCTGAGGCTTCTTCATGTCGGACCAACAGGATGCGCTGGAGCTGACTCTGGCTCAGCTTGTGCAGCTTCTCCAGGAGGACACTGCACTGGAGGAGTTCCTGGTAACATACAAAAATGGGATTTAGTTTAGTGAGAGCATGTCATAAAAAGTAATAAACCAAAAGTATTCTACAAGCTAGAAAATCCTAATTATCACAATCAAGAATTTTATAACAATGAAATCTATTAACAGTATAAAAGTGGTGGATCGACCTGTTGATCTGCATGTTGACACAGCAGCTCTGCCTGGGCCTTCTCAGCAGCTTCCCTGCAGTGCTCTGCTTCCATCTCTTCCCGAGTCTCCAGGTTACACTGGCCAGCCAGGGCCGCCATGCGGGCCCCTCGCTCCTCCTTCAGCCGACCCTCCATGCCCAGCAGCTGTCCGTGGAGCACACTGAGCAGCCTTTGTTGGGCCTGGGCACTGGCCTGGCCCCGAGACCGCAAGCCACCCAACAATGAGGACATCACGTCCTTGTAGATCTGAATCCGTGTGGCTTCCAGGTTATTGGTGGCACGCAGCAGTGTAGACATTTCAAGGCTTAATATGTAGAGTTAGCAGAGAAAGATAGTGAGATATTTATGGTACTATGGCACTAATGGCACTATAGTCTGTAACTGAACTAGATTTTATAGTGAATACTCATTTGGGCGGAACCCATTCATATATTTAAAAATGTATTTCCCTTGTTAGTGTTTTTTTTTTTTTTTAACAATTAATGCCTTATTAAATTAGATTAAAAATATAAAGAAGTATGTAATTCCCCCTTGACTGGTCTACTAACTTCTCCAAAGCCTGGTACATGTTCTGCGGATCCTCCAGCACCATGGTGTCTACCATCTTGTCTTCAAATGCTGCCTCATCTTTGATAGTTTCACTCATGTTGCAGTCTGCATACTCTGGGTCTGAATCACCTCTGTTTCTCTGAGTCAAGGAAATATAATGTGTAAACAAACAAAACTAAGCAAATTTTGAAACGAACAATGACCAGCCAATTTTTAACAAAGTAACAAACACAAATAAATACCCTGTACAATAGATTTAGATTTTTTAATGTGTGATACCATGTGCTGTAGAAGGCTCAGTCTGGTTCTGAGACCTATCAGGTTCATGGCCAGAAACCCCAGCGACAACAGCACCAAAGTTACAAAGAACCCACCGACAAATCCAGCAAAATGCATACCATGGTTAGGATAAATCTACAACAGAAACATCATCAAAATTGAAAGCATTAGAGGAGTACACATACAATTACGTGTACACTACAGGTGTATGTCAGGTGCTTACAACTTACCCTATCAGTTGAATTCACCCTCAGTGTTAGATTAGCTGTTAATGGGCCAAACATGCTGACATCATTCTATGGGATTGAGTTAACAATGAGAACAGAGAAAATGATCTTATCAGACTGTAATTCTAAAAACAGAGATGGTTTTTGGTTCAATGCAATTGTCACTTTGGGAGATTGCTTTTCAAGTTGAAGACAGCTGAAATGAATCGGCCTACCTGTGAGGCGTTAGAAAAGGTGAGATAAGCTGGAAGGTTCAAGACTTCGCTCTTATGACTCCTTATGTGTGCTGTATAATTGTAAATTATGTGGGATCCAGCTGAAAAGGTAATATCAGTATTATGTTATTATTGAAGATGCAACATGCACAAAATATTTGAACTCAACTCAAGTTAAAACAAGACGATGTTAAAAATCCTCTTTTTAAAAAATCCTGACTTACCAGCCAGTGAATCAATGGCAAACGTCTGGTAGCCTCTTTCCACAACCTTGCCTTCAGTTTTCACCGGCACTATTCCAGATATGGAGTCCCGGATAGCCACCTGAGACAGGTTGGTGCCACCTACTGGGCCCATGTTTTTAATCAGCAGGAAGAATGTCAGCTGAGGAGGATCGGTGTCAAGCTTCGCCTGAGGCACACATGATTGAAAAGGAGAAGTAAGAATCACTGGGTGTTTGCTCTTAAATGTTTTGTAATGTTCATTTGGGGATTAGATGTGGTCATGCATCTAGCTAAGTGCTAATTGAAATTATTATACTGACATACCTCTGCACACTTAGAAAATTTGACCCCAAATGCAGATGGAGGCGCCACACTCTGAACCTGTAGAAACATGCAACACAGTATAATAAGTTACTTTAAAGTTGATAATCTTTCTTTGGTTGGTGTGCAGTAATTTTATGAAGAAGTATTTGGAAGGGATGTAAAATGCTGTAGACATGCAAGATTTTCACATAATTTAATGTCCATTTTACTTTATGAATGCTGATTCAACATACATTCACTTCACAAAAACCTTTTTTAAATGTTAACAGTCAGTCACCTGCAGGAGTGTTGTACAGAGGGAAAGTCTATATTATAGAGCTATAGACATCTTACTTAATAATTACCAATTTAATATTAAGAATAGTTTACATAGGTAGTAATAAAGCAGAAACACACCTGAGGTAGAGTGTGGCCGGGGTTGTATCTGGTGAGTGTGCTTCTGCGGCCCCGAAAGCGTAAGGTGTTTGAAATGTATTTAAATGGAGTGAAAAAGGAGTGTCCCCATGGGCCAGCAGGGGCTGAAGAAGAGAGAGGCCCCTCTGCAGTAAGCACCATGGGCTCATAGTATGTTTCCATTGTACCTGTCAGGAATATAGAGGACATTTTAACAACTTTGGTTAAGCACAATTACAGAGGCTAAAATTGACAATCAATGCGCATAAATACATAATAAGGTTGCACATGGAATTTGACATTTCCACTAGGGATGAGAGATTATGGCGTCTAACAATTACAAAAAAAAGATATCTGAGATAAAGCCGTTGTCGTGCCGCATCCCATTTCGCAGTGTTTTGTGTTTGTCTTGTGTTATAAATCCAGCGCACCCCTTTCCTTTACAGCTGAAGATGTTCATCCCTCGCTAAAAAGCCCAAACTCACTCTCAGCCAAGCTATATGGCATGATTAGTTCAGCTAGAGCCAAGATGACAGAAAAAGAGTCTTTGGTCAACAAGAAAGGTAAAAATCAATTGAGCTGTTGGGAAACACTATGGTTTCAATGAGTCCAACGAGCAACAAATACTGAGTGATGTCTGCACCACAAAGCAATACGACCAATTTGTTAATTATCTGAAATTCAATCACAAAAGTCGTCTATGAACAAAAAACCGAGAATTTGTTTTATTAATCTCCTGTTTTTACATTTATTGAATTTGTTAAATCATATTTAAAGTTCAAGGAAATCCACTATTAAAAACACAAATTTCTTTTAAAAGTTTAATAAATGCATGATGTTTCCAAAGCTATTGAGTGATGGTGTGAAATAATTGTGATCTCAATATTGACTACAATAATGGTGATTATGATTTTTGCCATAATGGAACACCAATACTTTATATCAACTGTAGGTCTACAGCATTGAATAAAATGCACAACTAGAGTGTATTTAACTATTATGACATTTGCTCAGGCATTTGATATGTTATTTATTTTTAGTGCATAGAAGTAAAAGGAACAGAGAAAAGAGAACAAACCATCAATTTTAAGCAGCATCTGCTCTGATTTCCCACCAGGGTCATGTTGAGTTACATGGATACTGGAGAGCCTCTGACACTGGAAAAAGAATATTCAGCATTAAAGATTTAGCAATATTACAAGCATGCATAAACAAAAACATCCCTCGAAGGTAATAAATGTCTGTTATAGGCCTGATTACATAAAGTTAATCAAAATGTTTTTAGTATCTTTAGTAGCACCTACAAACAAACAATAAACAAAAAGCATCCTCTGTGGTGACTGAATCAACAGACACTGGAGGCTTAAATTAGACCAAATCCGTGTTCCTGACATAAAAAAGTTCTGTTACTACTGATTGTTAGGCTACTCACCAAACGGTTCTCCAAGACAAGCTGTGATGGTGGTGCGGAGTACCAGGACGTAGCCTGAGAGGTACCGTTATGACAACGCTGATGTCCAGCCCCGTCCTCCACAACACCGGCATGCGTTTCACGCCGGGTGTCATCATGACACCAACGGGGATACAGAGGAGTTGGAAACCAACATGAAACCTCGGTATTCAGGAAAAAGCACCATATCGTGACAATCTCGGCGATAAAATGTACCTGAAGCATCTACTTGGTGTTCTGCTCTCACCGAGCAGAGCCGCTAGCTAACTGACTGCATTGTTTCTGATGTCGCCGCGGCTGAGAGGAAAACATTTCCATGGCTTTTCCCTGAAAAACATCAAGTTTAGCTGTGTTTCTCACGCACATTACGTTATTACTTAAAGGAAAACTATGGACGACCTTTCAAATGTGCATATACAGCCAAAAAAACATTTTATCCGTTGCTGTTCAACTTCGACAAATATTTCCAAAACTTTGGAAAAAACGACTCCTCCTCAATTCAAGTATGTCAAGCACAACAAAGTACATACGAGTGTTTCCGATTGCCTTTCAAGATAAAACAACATAGCTGAGACAGTACGATGATTGAAACTTTAGATACATCACGGCACATAAACATGCGAAAAAACAATACAAAATAGATTATATATTTAACACACGTGCTTTCTGTAGCCGTGGATTATTACCCAGCAGAGCAATACGTCCTTTTTCCTACAAGGATCATTTTGTACTTTTATATTGAAGGCGTTGTCACCCTCGTCTACTCGTTAGCTAAACCAATGTAGCATTCATGTGGTATCAGAATAATCGGAAAAATTAGACCCTTATCGGGAAAATTCACGTGAACGCCCCCGAAGTCGGAAAAAACGTCGCTGAAAGTCGTTTAATATGTCGATACATGACTCGCAGAGAAACACGGCGAACGAAAGTAAATGTTTGGTTAATGGCAAGAAACTTTTTGAAAACTCACGTGTTGCTTATCAATGTTTTTTTGCTCACATGTAATTTGTAAGATAATATTGGGTGATAACTGTACATAGCTATTTAATAGCATTAACCACGATAACAAGTCAGGTAAAACAATATTTTAGTGGTTTTGGGGAATCTACTCGTGCAGACTTGTATGGGTCAAAATACACATTTTTCTATTGTCCATGCCTTTTCCACATTACCACTTTAAAAAGCTCATGAACATTACCAAAATCGGAAGAAAGACTTCCCAACTCGGAAACTGGGACCATCCGAGGAGTACCTGAATGCAGCATAATCACCGAGTTTGTCGTTTTGGAAAAAGGAGGAGAAAAAAAGTCTTTGCTACAAGAGCTTGTTGCAAATCGGAGCTATAGCTATTGTTTGAAAACTTAAATCGTTTTATATAAGCTAAATATTTTAAATCATACATGTGCAAGAAATCTCAGTGTGGAAAACCAGAGCTGTTTTTTTTTACTCGAGGAGATGAGTTTTGCTTGTTAGATGTCGAGTGGCTGGAGGTGTTATCCTACAAAATGCTAGGATTCAGAGTTTCCCCACTGTTACAGTTTGGTGAGTTTACTGAGAAATGACAGAGCAGGAGCAGATAGGAGACTGCGGCACCGATGTGTTGGTCTGTTTCGCCGAGTCTCTTCACATATACACAGGACTGCTGACAGTGGCTACAGTGTGTGGAGGGCTGTCGGGAATACTAGCTGCTGCTCTGCTGTATGTCTTTTGCCTGAAGCCTTTGCTGTTGACCAGACAAGTAAGAAAACGCCATGCATGCAAGATGTAACCACCGACAGTCACTTTCCTTCTGTATCTGTTTTCATCCAAACAACATATTCCCATACTCTAATATAATCCCATCAGGGTTACAACGCAAGGAGGCTACTTGACCCAGATGATGGGGAATTGGACAACAACCAAAGTGACTGTGTCAGCAACAGCAGAAAGGAGGCTCCGAGTGGGACAGCCAATGACAAAGGATTACTCCCTGTAATACCCAAAACACTGTTTGAGACTTATTGTAGCTTGGCACAGGTGTACATTTACATGACACTTATATTTGTAAAATGATGTCAAATAGCTGGTAAACTTCATGCTGCGTAACAAATAAGATTGGATTGTGTGGTACAGTTTGCACATCATTAACATAAATATGTACTTGCATTCAGGGTAGCATTTTTTTTGTTTACATATTAACATCTCACTAACTATGGAGTCTGTTAACTCATTGACCAGGAGAAGGTGCAGCCACCCATGAATAGTGATGTGGCAGCTTTTGCATCCAGAGCAAAGGTGGTTTACCCCATCAACCAAAAATACAGAGTAAGTCCATCATAATTACACAGCACAATGCCCAAATCCATGCAGAAAGTAACACTCATTGAAAATCTCCTAAACTTTTTTTATTAGTTTATACACAAATAATACCATCATATAATATCTAGTAATGAGTAGAGTAGGGCAAATGTTCCCATAATATGGTACCAATGCAGAGGAAACAGTAACCTGCACTATATAATACATGCAAATGCATGTATAATATAGTGTGTTATATTCAGTTTGTGTGTAATGATATGTTACATATTGCATGATACTGAAGATACTATGTACGGCTAATAAAAAAATATATGTCGTAAAAAAAGCAGCTGCTGACATTATACTAAGATATTTTCTGTAATTTGTCATTGTATTTGGCAGCCTTTAGCAGACGGTGCATCCAATCCCTCGCTACATGAGCACTCAAAGTTGCCAGCGATGCCAAATGAGGAGTCGTCCTCCTCTACAGATGGAGAGTCTCTGAGCCAAGAGCAGGACAACGATGACAGCAGTCAGTTTATCTCTTCCTCACTGGTTCCCAAGAGCCTGCAGAACCAGAGTTTCATCAGGGTCTCTAACTATCCTCATACACTTACACAAACAGGGTAGGAGTCTCTTGACACTTTGGAAGGGTAACTCTGGTTTGGAAGCACTGACAATACATTGTAAGCTTACAATATGTATGTACAAATTTAAAAAAAAAAAAGCTTGATAATGATAATACTCTTGTCTGCAGCTTTGAAGGTAGGATCAGCCTTTACTGTTTGGCTCTGCAGGATGTACAACAGAATTGCTCTCAGCTTCAGGAAGAAAAATGTCTGGTAAGTTTATATTTTATATCAGTCTATATATTTTTTAAGTGTGCCAATGTCTAACAGTCAAATGTTTTTTGTGTTCTCTAAATATATATTTTTCTTGCCATAGGTTTTTCTTCAAATGATGAAAATAATATTCAGCTGTCGTTTCCCAAAAGACAAAAAAGATGCAGATTTGTCCAAGAATATTCTTGACATGCAGCAAAAGGTAATGCCACCTGACGAATGGCATTTAATACATATCATGGTTTGAATTCATCGTACAGTTATTAGTGTATAGAAAAACTAATCTTGAACCTTTAGTTCATTTGAAAGTATATTTTGTCATTTTAGGAACTGGATAAGCTGAAGAAACAGTTTCCAGCAGGCCACACTGCCAGCGAGAAACCTGTTGATGCACCCTGCACTTTGGAGGAAATAGAGAGAGCTCAGAAAGATCTTCTTGAACATGGCCTTCAAATGGTAACAGTGAAGAGAAAACTCAGAAAATCATATGAAAGTGATACCAAGTTTAAAGTACCACTTTGCTATGCAACTAAACTAATGTCCTCTTTATAGTCAAAGGGTTTAAGCAAGCAGGTGGAGGACTTGTGCCAGCATCTGCTGAAGAAAACCAGCATTTTCACTCCAGATGAAGCCCAGAATGTAACTGCTTCTCTCATCCAGACTCTTCTTTCAGTAGAGGATCACCTGATGAACACACAAGAAGCAGATGTAAAGGTGAACAACACAAGTTATTGGCTGGCACGGTTCAATTCGCATCTCACCCATTGTGTCATCATTTGAAAAAAAAGGCTGGACTAAACAAAAAGTTGCTAATGACTTAATATGTGGCTCTTTGAATATATCTGTTCACATCTCTTAGAGGATCCAGCAGAAGCTTTTGTGGTGGGAGGAGCTGACGGGGCTTCTCCAATCCCAACCTGCCCTGCTAAGGCGGGAAGTGTCTCTGAGGCAGGGCTTGATAGCCACAGTACTGGAGCAGCTGACAAGCAATGATGTCTTGACCTTTGGCCACATGGAAAAGATACTTTCAGAAGTTCAGAGCACTCTTACAGAAGGCCTTCAACAGTGCACTGAGGGTGAGATGCATTGAGTGAAAGTGGTTTCAGTTTGACCTAAGACAATGATAATTGAGTCTCTGCTCGGGTATTAAGTAGCCAGTACTATAAGGTCAACACAGATAATTGAAAAAATATGGTTTGATAGTGAGCACTTTAAGGTGATTACAAATGAATGAATGAATGTAGTAACACAGTTCTCTGAGAAACTAACCAAATGTATGTGGAAGCTGCTGGTGGCAGGTAGCAGTGGACAACATCTAGCCTAGTTTTCAAAACGTACCCTCTCAAAATAGACAATTTTTCTGAGAATCCTCTTTAGCTTCTAAAATAAGGTCACGTTCTTTCAGGACTGCACTGAATATTATGCCTGACTCTCATGCAACATCTTTCAGCATAATACTTTACGGAGACATTTACTGCTGTTACTGTAGAAACAAAGACATGCTAATATAATTTAAATGACTGGTAACAGTGTATACATTGATTAAGCAAGGGATTTTTCCTTTATAGGTTCTTTTTGCATGTTCGTTATGTAAGCCCGATGAAATATCCATCATAGCAGAGGTTATTCACTATCAGCATACCTCTTATTGTTGCGTAAGAGGTTTGACCACTCTTTAAAAACAATATTGCTCTTCCCATTGCTAACACTGTAAGTACATCAGCTTTTGCTTTCTCTGTCTACATTCACAAGTGGGCTCTTTAGTAGACGTAAAGACAGGTTGAGAGTTAGTGGGTACACTAAAAAGAGTGGATTACGATTCAGAATTACAAAATAACTCCTGGGATGTTTTAAAATCACAGATTGATGTGAGAGATGTTTTTTTAAAGATGTAGTGTAGCATTGACTCCAAACGAACAAACTGTACTAAAAATGGTAAATGGACTGTACTTATATAGCGCCTTTCTAGTCTTTTTGACCACTCAAAGCGCTTTACATTACAACTCACTCACCCATTCATACACATTCATACACTGATGGCAGGGGTACCACGCAGGGTGCCAACCTTGATCATCAGGAGAAGCTAACTACACATTCATACACCGTTGACACAGCAACGGGAGCAATTTGGGGTTAAGTGTCTTGCCCAAGGACACATCGACATGTAGACTGGAGGAGCCGGGAATCGAACCGACAATCTTCCAATTGGAGGACGACCGCTCTACCTCCTGAGCCACAGCCGCCCCCAATACTACATATTTATTACAAAAGCAATATATAAATCAACATTTACAACTGCTTTACAGACTGCTATTATCATTATTATTATTATTGTTTTTGGTAAAACACAACCTGTCAGGGTCATCTTAAAGTTCAACGGTTATGTTCCAGATTGCATGAGGAAGACAAAGGAGCTGGTGAATGAAAAGTGTAGCAAAATGGAGTCCAAGCGAAAGAAGCTTCAGAGGAGCCAGGCCAAGGAGAAGAGCTGTGCCCTCGAACTGAAACAGACTCATAGTGACCTACAGCAGCTCACAAAGGTCAGAACATTTTGGATCACTGTTGCATATTAAATAGGTTACGCAAATGACTGTTGACTCCAGCAGTTAATTAAGTTTTAGGGATGATAACGCAGTCATGAACAACTTCTGGTTCATAATTGTTACGGTTGGTTTTCACACCTCCTCTCCACTGTTAACTTTACTATTATAAATCTCCTCCAGGTGTATCAGGAGCTGCTGATGAAACAAAGGCAGCAGCTCTCTGACTTGGAGCTGCAGCAGGACAACAGGGTGGCTGAAGCTCTTTGTGGTCTTTGGAGGGTGAGAGATTTCATCTTGTTGTGTGTGTGTGTGTGTGTGTGTGTGTGTGTGTGTGTGTGTGTGTGTGTGTGTGTGTGTGTGTGTGTGTGTGTGTGTGTGTGTGTGTGTGTGTGTGTGTGTGTGTGTCCATTATTCTTATATAAACATTATTTATCTTTAGAAACTCCGTACCTCCTGGTCCAAGAGGCTTGGAGAGCTAGCCAAAGACATCTTCCTCACCTCTATCCCTGCCCAGTCAAAGATATCTGCTGAGCACTGTGAAAAGTTGTGGTTGGATCTAGAGCAGGAGCTGGTTGCCCAGCTGCAGCAGGCAGAGAACACTATCAGGCTGCAACTCGAGGACATGAGGGCTCAGCTGGATAAAGATGGACAGGTAGACACACTTTTGGGGATCAGATACATACAGCCTCTCTATCAGTGGCCCATTGATTCTTTCAGCACTTTAATTTTTTAACATTGTTCCATGCATGGTCAATTCAGGTCTATGAGACATTGGTAAGTTTTATTACTCTAAATTTCTTTCATTGTTTGTGACCTTTTTTCTGTAGGTATGGAGTGAGGAGATGGCTCTGGTGCAGGCCTGTCTCAAACACTTGAGTGAACAACAGATAAAGATCCTGCGAGCCATGGTGATCAGACAGAGCTACACACTCAACAGGTGAGACTGGAGGATCTCTATTAAAATACCTAAAGCTTTTCTATTATCTGACATGTTTAGGAATTAAAGGCACTAATTTTTTCCGTAATGACTAAACAAAAGCTAAATCAGTGCTAACACCAGGATTACACTTCAGCTTTCTTCTACATATCCATCTCCATTTGTATCGGAATCTGTGGTCATGTGTTTTAGTAAAATATTGCAATATGATCTTTTTCTCAGCCAAGTGGGGAGCCTTATAGAGCAGAAACATGAGCACCTGCTGGTGGCAGTGCGTAGGTACTTTGTGGTCAGGCACTTCTGTCTGCACACGCTGAAGGAGATGAGGCTGTCCAAGCTGAAGGTGCTCTCTCAGACTGATTTCAGAGCTGTGCTAATGGAGGATCCCAGTAAAAACCAGACCTGTGTCAATTCAACTCTCAAGGTGGGGAAAGTACACATTACTGAAGCTCACTGTAATTTGTTTCTGGGTGTTTTTGAACACCTCTTTTAGCCATTCTCAATAGATGCCAACTGCAATAAGGGTGCTACAGCACAACTGATTGAGAGAACTTGGTCATAGCTCAAATTCACAGCTGTTCTGGTGTCATAACAATCACAGAATAGCAGTGCAAGCCTAGCAGAGAGGCATCTGGGTCCAGAGAGTCATCTGGTGGGCCACAGCTTCCAGCAGGAGTTTTTGTCTGAGCTGGAAACAGGGACAGAGCTTCTTCAGGGCCATGCACAGCTGGTGCTGGGTAACGCCCTCAGCCATGCCATCCAACAGATGATGGAGGCCCCACCCACTGAGTCACAGGCCCCCTGTAAACAGGACAATGGTTTGAAGGTAGGGTTTATAGGTAGGAGTTATTTCATTGTTAGGATTCTTGTTGTTTTATTAATCCCTTGCAAATTAAAGTTAAATCCCTGTGGTCTGTCTGATGAGTTTGTCAAGTATATTTCTGTCCTTAACCTGCGTTTCCTCATTAGCGCCACCTGACAGAGGCTGCATCTGAGAGTGTTTATGTTACCAAAGATTCTCTCACTGCACTGGTCCAAAGCTACTATTCCCACCTACAGGACATCACCAAAAAACTACAGGAAGATCAGTCAAACATAAACCAGGGTGAGATGACACACACACACACACACATACACACAGCCACATGATTAAACCCTGATTTTAGTGTAAAGGTTGAAACTTTACATAGACAAAATGCTTTGTGTGAAGTATTTCACCATTGGGTGCTGTTGTTCAGAGCCTGACTGATACAGATTTTTTGGGGCCATATATATGTGTATATATATATATATATATATATATATATATATATATATATATATATATATACATATAGAGACAGAGAAATGAGAAAAAGGATCAAATATACATAAAATGCTGCCTGTATAACTTTTCTAAAAAAAATATTTTTCCTAAATATCAGCACATATCAGAAAACATACACCAATACTGATGTATACCAATATATCTGGGATAGGCCAATATCAGCTGACATTTCTATCAGTCGGCACTACTTATGTTATGCATTTCATTGATGAGTCACAGGAAATGTGAATTTACCAAATGATTAAATCTGTAAAAGATGTATCTTAATATCTTTGATTGATAAATACAGTTTTCAGTAGATAAAACACCCCCAAGTTACAAGGAGTGTTTCAGATTCAGTCAAGTCCTTTCCAAACGAGTTCACACAATGCTTATTAAGCCTATCACCACAAGGCACATCTCTCTGTATTACAGTATACAGTTTTTAATATGGTGTCAGTTTTGACATTTCCACATTGGCTGGATGAATGCATACTGTGCATGTGCACCAGAGACTTAACGGAATGGAAACATTAATCTGATTGAAATTAGTCATTTTGCAGGGGTTGTGTGATGCTCAAAACAATTTATCCACTGTTTTACAGCCAGAATAGTAGGGGCGCAGTAGGAAATGGGGGAGCCTATGATGTAAGCGTGTCAACAATGTTTTTGTAATTACTCTCACTGCCATAAGGGGGAGACAAAAGTCTGACACTCCAGCTTTAATTTAAGAGAGGTTAACTTTTCCAGATATGAATGAGAAGCAAGAAAGCAGCAGTCAGTTGAGCAAAGCTTTGCTGAGAGAGCTGGTGAACTGGGGCAGGAAACCCACCTCTGCCGAGTTTCAACAGAGGTACGATAAACCTGGCTTTGACAGTAATGTTTGACTTGTTACCACTACCCGTTTCATTTTCTAACTCTTAAAACACATTAAATAAGTATAGTTTTTTTATTTTTTATTTGTGTGTATGTGTCAGGGTTGAACTCCACAAAAGGAGGGTGTTGGAGCAGTGTGATCTGGAGCAGGAGATGATGTGCGAGGAACTGAGGCAGAGGAAAGTAGCCCAGGATCAAACCATAGAAAAGATCAAAGGACAGCTACTGGTTAGTATGCTTCATGCCTTCATGTGTTCTATATTTGATATTAGGTTTATTAACAAATGTTTTATTTTTCTGTTATTTTCTGTAAGCACTGTGTTGTTGTGTCCATTAGGAGGCAGAAGAAAGCTTCATAACTGAGCTGGCAGCCTTGGCCCGAGTTTCTCTCCACAGTCCAGATCAAGAAGCCAGTGAAGAGGACACTGGTTAGCAATCTTACCCTACAGTGTAAAGATATGTATACTGTACTTATATGTTTGCTGTCCCTCATGATGTCAAATTTCAACAGGTGATGAGAATCCTAACATACTGGACCTACTAGCCCTGAACCCAGCACTAGACCCTGCCTTGAATCCATCACTGACTCCAACTGTTGTAACCCCAGCTGTGAAACCTACAAAAAAGAAGAAAAGAGAACTTGAGTCTCGTGTCAGCTGAAATCTTCACACAGTAGTGTTTACATATGCATACAATGGTGGCCTTTTGCTACCCTCTTATTTTTATTGTTGATTCTTGATAAAGTTTTGCATCTACTTTTGGTAGCAGTGTTGTTGTAAGAAGGTAGTATGTTAAGGGATCTGTTCTTTATTTATATAAAAATGGAGTTTCCAATCTGGTTTCAAATTTTTACATAAGTATTGTGCTTAAATGTTAATGATGATAATGATTAAAAATTGTCACTTTCCTTTTTCCAAATTGTTAAGTGTTTTTGGTGATAGAAAATGGCAACATAGTCATTTCTTCATTCACTTTCCTCAGTAAATGGCACATACCATCAGATCATACAAATCTCTCAAAAAGAACAAAGTAGATTACTGTGAATGCATTGTTGAGTTTTGTTATTTTCACCTGGCATAAAGAAGTGCCATGTGACAGCCCTGGTGTAATACATTTTACCTAATGCACGCACGCATTGCTTTTCATAACACGGCTCATTCACTGCATTGATTCCTAGTGATTCCACTGAGTACATAGGATGATGGATGTGCTCCTCTGTGAGTTGTCGGTTGAATTAGATGTCCATTCTGATTGTAGCAGAGTGCTACTACTCACCGATGAAAGCCTTGCCCTTCTCTTATCCTAATGGGGTTTTAAGTACAAGCCTTTATGGATGATAATGCAGAGTAATGGTGAAAAGTCTAGGAGGGCTGAAGTCTGGCACAGACAGCTGTGTGTAGGCAGCAATCTAGCAGGCAATTTACCCTGGTCCTTATGGTTTACTGACAGTTTGGCGTTTTAGGAGTGTCAATTAGCAGACATCAATTTTTAATCTGATGTTTCTATGCTCAATTTGCACACATAACCAATTACTCCAATGGTACCTTGACAAAATATGCTCCTGGACCTGACCCACTTATACACACTGGATTGTCCTGCCAAGAGTGTCTCTCCTCCTATATGTCAATTAGAAATATGGTTGTTTGCAAGTGTCGTCGCTGATCTGTCGTGAGGGGAAACCGTTTGGATGTATTTTGAGGTCCCGTAGGGGACTGCAGGGACTTGTGGGAAGATGACCTGATTTCTAATTTTTTCCTTTCCTGCCTCGGCTGTAGGCTAGTCGCAGCTACAAACACAGAAGCCCTGAGAATGAGAATGGCAATATGAACTGACCCACATCTATCTGGAATATGTCCTCGCTGTTTGCGTAAAACTGGATCTTATTTGTCATTTTTGATGGATGCAGGTGTGGCTGAAAATCTTATTCAATAGATCAGGTAAGTGGAGAACCACCTAGGCTCCTCTACGCTGAATACTCCTTAGGAAGACGTTTACAACCTAAAATGCATTTGCAACACTGTGGTTTTATTATTGTCCCAGTTGGCACACAAACACAACTGAGGACTCGTTGCGCCTGTTCAGAGGAGACATTTCCCCTCTTATCAATATCTTCTTTCAAAGACAGCTTGACTACATGGAACTAAGTTACTCAATTCTTGTTAGTACTGTCATCGATAGATCTCGTATTGTTCCACAGTTATGAGGGCAAGCCCTGAAGCTGTAATTAGAAATGAGATTAAAATGTCCACTCAGTGAGGTAAAGATGTGAGCAGTGTGATGGCGTCATCAGATCAGATGATCATTTATTTTAGGGCCCAAAATAAGGTCGCTATCCAAATTCCCACTCAAATGGCTTTTACCACCACAGCTGAGACAATCTACTGCCATACATACATTTCAGATGTTATATGCTTTCTTAAAAACTACTAAAATGTGAAATACTATCAAACTTGTGATTTAACTAACTCTACATAGAGAGTTGCTATCAATTTAATTCTACTAAAACTATTAACATGAAATATAATAAAAACCATGAAGAATGATAACGTCTTATTATATATTTAAACCAATACGACATGGTAATGTACAATGTTTTATTACTGCTTTATTATTCTTATTAAAATGTGATATACATCATTAGGCAATGTACAACATATTATTAATATTCAATACTTGAATTCAAAGGCAGATTCTTTGGTGAGAAAAAGGACTGTAAACTTTCATTTTCATCAACACTGTGAATACCTTTAGTCTTCTAAAAACTCAAAATTTTACCTGCACCTGCAATCCTGTTTATATTTCTTTTTATATCTTGTTTTAATGACTTTTTATGTGACTTTGCATTGCCTTGTTGAAAATAAACTTGCCTTCCTTTGCTAACTGCTTTGCTTTGCCTCTCAGGTGAGCAGCCATGGCGAACCTGCAGCAGGAATACCCCGGGGTCCTTTTGGGGATCCTGGAGGAACTGGCCAATATGCGCCAGTGGCTGACCTTCCAGGACCTTTGTCGCATGGTCAGCACCCGCTTTGACCTGGAGAACCTCATCGAGCTCAGGAGTCTGCTGTTTGCTGCTGCCAGCCGTGATCCCTGTTTCCCAGCCACTCTCTTCAGAGACCGTGTTTCCACCAGAGGCCAGGGGTTATCACCCATAGGTGTCGCTGCTGACATTGTAACCATCTTCAATCTTATCCAGATGACGGGCGGGGCCCCTGATGACAGCCAACCAATGAGAGCCCAGACGGTCCTCCCTGTTGACCAATCTCCAGGCCCCAGTTTGCCTGGAATCCACCAGCTGACCATCTCTGGCCGAGAAAGAGCACGTGCCCACTCTGACTCCAGTAGCAGGTTTATCGACCAGCACTTGCTGTTTCCAAGACCTAATTACTCGGCCCGCAAGCGAGCCAGTCTTCCCCCAGATCCCATCTCACTCGTGTCCTCCCCTCCGACCAGGGCGAGGGCTGTTTCTTTCGACTTGCCTCACACCACACTTTTGTACTCTAGTGGTCAAATTCCCAACGATGTGATGAAGAATCTCTACCTGCCTTTGGAGACAGACAGTGAGTCAAGTGGAGAATCTGGCCACATGGAGGTGTTTGACGCCGAGCCGGGAGCATCTGTTGACCAGAAAAGAAACATCTTTAGGAAGGACTTCCACAACCAGCCACCTCTAATACCACAGGTGACCATTAGCAGTGAGTCTCCCAGTCCCAACAAAGGGCAGAAAGGCTTTGACAACCACAGCTTTGAAATGATCCCCAATCCTTACGCTTCACCCACAACAGCCCACCAATCGCCAGAGCAGCGGGCTAAACATGAGAGCCTTGATGACTTACAGGACTCAACATACTTTGGACCAGGGTCAATGACAGAGTGGTCTCCCCAGCACCTCCACCCTCCCAGAAGCCGGAGGCCCGCCTGGAGCAACAAGAGTCACAGTCTAGAGGACCGGATAGGCCTGGGCAGCATTGGAATGGGAATTGAATCACAATCACAACTTCCAAGACGATCAACCCCTGCTATAAACCGTCTGGGAGGGTCTTCAGGAGGTGACAGTGGGGATAGTGGATTGCCAGGTGGAGGCGATGGAGTCAAGGCTCAGGGAACCCAAACAGATGCCCCGGACCCCAGACGCCTTCGTAGCCTGGTCCATGCAGACCGCCTCTCTTTCATGACCTCATTAGATGACCCAGAGTTTGGTGAAGATGACATCAGTGCCATCTTTCGTTTCCTAGATGACATAAGCATGTGCGGTTCCACTGGAGTCCTGCACCCCAGTGATGGATCTGGGGGCATTAACCAGGACACCCCTGAGGCCAGACGCGGCCGCCTAGGTCAGCTCCAAAGGCTTTTCCACTCTCTGGAAAGCAGTGATGATGGTATGAAAGCCAGTGTCTGTAAGCTGCTGCTCCGTATGAGCCAGATAGAACGACAACTGGAGTCACTCAATGACGTGAAGGCTGAGATTTCCCAGGTGCTGTCCGCTCTGCAGCGACTGGATGAAAAGATCCAGCAGCCTCTTGTTGGTGGTGGACAAAGCACCAGTGGGAGATGGCTGGAGCCTCTCAGTGGTGTCTCCTCCTTTATGAGCCACCCCATAACCCCTTCTGACTCATCAGACCCCCAACCTCTGTCCGCATCTGGGCATCTGTTTCCAGGGACCAGCACTAGTAGTCTGGACTGGAGCAGATGGAACACTCCTGGAGAGCAAACAGAAAGCAGCAGAGGTCAGACAGATTCAAAAGGGGTGAAAGAAGGGAAGAAGGATTTAGCATCTCGCCGTGCATCCAAAACCCAAGTGGAAGAGAAAGTTGTCTCTGATTCGAAACAGCCAACTGTGTCGAACTCTGCAAGAGACTGGAGTGTGTCATACTCAAAAAGTAAAGATAGCAAATCGTCACATGGCAAAACTGGACAGGTAGAGTATTTCTACTTTGTGCTTGTTATTCCATATTTTATATGATATATGAAGATAGAATTAAGTAACATATTAACAAAAATCTGTCAAAATATCTGTGTGCGTGTGTATCTGTGTGAATTATTTAACTAATTACAGGATGACTGTAAAAATGGGGGGAGGGGGACGGGGGGGGGGGGGGGGGGGGGGGGTAGCATATAGAGGGTAAATATTAGACCTGTAGCTGGCATTGTGTATATTTGAACAGACATGGGTGCTTATGTGATTGGTTTACAAGCTGTGAAGGCTTCTTTGTGGGATATTGGTTTGAAGTTTGACAGTGAGTAATACTGTACAGTGAACTGTTTACAAAGAAACACAGCTCACCATTCTAATTCATATGTATGTTTGCAAATTACAGTAATTTTAGCTAATACTTCCATCTTGAAATGAGTTTCATAACTTACAGCAAATGTTTAACTTTTCTAATAATGTTTGCCAACTTTGTTTTTTAGGTAGATCAATCAAGTAGCACAACTAACCTACTGCCCCAGAAGTCATCCAACCTGGTGGAACAAGTATTTAACTCATCCTTGTTCCGCCAAAAAGACAGCAGTCTGACTGGTGGGCTAACATCTGGGAAGGTTGTGGAGCCCAGATTGGCTGAGGGGAGAGGAAGGCCCATCTGGACCGTAGACGACAGAGAGGCACGGATCTCTCCTTTTGATTTACAGGTAAACTTCGAATATTGATTTGCGCATAGCTACATTAGTTAAAATGTTTAATTACATTCAAATATTATTTCTGCAATGTCTCAAACCATAAATCAGTGATTTTGGTCCATTCATATTTTTTTATTTTTTTTTAAATTACAGCCAAGGTAGGCATTCTGGGAGATTTATTAAATAAACATATCTTTTTTTAAACGTATTAAACAACGATATGTCCCTCAGGGCCAGGAGTCTCTTAACCCCAACAACATGGAGTTCTGGATGGACGACATCTACACTCCAGGCTATAATGGTCTACTCAGGCGTAAAGAGGCTGACCTCCGCCGGGCCAGGATTTGCAAGTTGCTTGCACTCATTGCCACTGCAGTGGTTATCATTCTCATCATTGTCATTCCCATTTGCACTGTGGGCTCATGAAGACTCTCACAGAGAGGCAATATTGTTGTCTGTTTTTATTTGATCTTTTTCCAGGAACTTGCACGCCATTCTCATGGAGATTAATAGATAAGAGACTGTGACAATAGGACCCTAAAGCTGAATCTGTGGCCAGTTAAGATTCAGTACCTCCTCAGACTTCTTTGCATGCAGCAAAATAATTTATGACTTCAGAAAAAATGATTTGAACTGTATCTTACTTTATAATCATTTGAATCTCTCCCTCATGCAGTTACAACAAATTGAAAAACTTATCTTCCATGCCAAGTTTTTCCCCCTCGTTTACTGTCATTTATTTCATAATTTATGTTTTTAATTATTTCAGCTGGCTGCAAGAGGAACTAATTAAGGATGGGGGTTTTCAATAATTCTTACATAACACTGCAAGCATATGTTGAAACTAGTAATACTGAGCCAATGCAAAAGTGTCAGTTTCTTTTTTCCCCCCAGTTTGCCTGCTCTTTTCTGAGAAACAGTGTTACAAATGCATTGTGAATGCATTGTGAATCCGCTTCAGCCTGGAACACTGCCTGACATATTGTAATCATAATTTTTCTTCTCTTTTTTTGCTGTTCCCTTGAGACATCTACAGGGCTTATTTCTCTTACATATAAAGATAATTGTTTTAGCAGTATATAAGAG
This sequence comes from Scomber scombrus, assembly GCF_963691925.1. NCBI lineage: Eukaryota > Metazoa > Chordata > Actinopteri > Scombriformes > Scombridae > Scomber > Scomber scombrus. The sequence continues at coordinate 12,213,731 of NC_084972.1, forward strand.
TTTTACATCTGCAATTTATAAGTAGTAATTGATTCTGACCACAGAAGCATATTTTCTTTTAGTTTGAATGTTCTTATACTTCATTTAAGCAACAAGATACACTGCTCAAACTTAAATCAATAAAAATAATATTTTTATAGAGTTCCCCTCCCATTTTTCAAAATGGAAAATACCAAGTGTCAAATCCACTCATGAATGTGTTAAGGCTGTAGAGTGTTTACCAAGTGTCAGGTTTCAAGAAATGGAAAATGCAGGTCTTGTTGTTGATGATTATGTTTTGGCCATAGAGCAGTTGAGGAAAGAGGGAGCCCTTTTCCAGTAAACACTTTGAGTGTAAGATTCTGCTTCTAATTCAATTGAGGTGATGTTTGGAGTGTACCTACGCACATTATCTTTTCACTGTACTCACTTGGCCAGGGCTTTTCCACCTAACTGGAGACTCTCTCAGTGCCACCAGATTAAGCTGGCATCCCTTCAAAGGGGATAAACATAGTTTTGACAGTGATGTGACATTCCATTTTGTAAAAATATCTTGTTAACTCAGAACATATATTTAAACAGATTTTTGGTGCAATACTATTAAATTTATTTGGAGTTGACACAAACATGAACACCTGTAAAATATACTGAATCTCATCACAGTACCTCCATAATAAATTCTACCTTTGTGGAGCTTGTAATGTTATACATTTTTGTGGAGACTGCTTCTGCAAGGTGTTGATTTAATTTTTAGGATGTAATGTAAAAAATATTGCATTATATTGTTGACAAAATAAGAAAGACACCTTACAATGCAATCTATTACAACCCACAACCTCTTCCACTAACGGCAGCCTCAAAATGACCAAATAGTTCTGTGACACCTCCATGACAATTCTCAACAATCAAGATTAACATTATATTGAAAATCACAAGCTTCACAAAGCTTACAGTTATTGTAGCACTGTTGGATTGCATTAAAATCTGCAGGTGTTCATTTTATTGTGTTCACTCCCTCTACATTTCCAGATTTGGGTGATTTTGTTTCTGTTTAAAAATAAGCACTATTCATGAGGTATGCACCAAAGGGGACAGAAACTATGCATATTACTGGGAACTATAAGTATCCAAATGCCTGTTTTATTTATCTGTATCCAGACCGAAAACCCTCACCCTCGCTTTGTGTACACAAATATGCACAGGATGTATAGATGATGTGTTTTGCTTCAATGCATCCTCCTAAGTAGATGTATATCTGCCAAGTGTTTCCCATGAGGCTGTTTGTGGATCCATTATCAATGGTGCCACTGAGGAGGCCTAACCATGTAGTCAGCACAATCCGCAGGTCCTTCCTCTCAAACTTCTGTGCATTAGAGCCTCTTAATACTGAGTTGCTATGAAATTTGGATGTTGTTGTTGCTGTATCTATGAGCCTTTTAGACAGACAGCTAAAAAATCTTTGAACTCATTATTCAGGTAAACACTCTGTCTTAAAAATTGCTTGTAAACGAAAGAAAATAAGGGCAGGTATTATAGTGCAAGTTACAGGTGAGCAATACTTTGTAAAATGGTGGGGCTGTATGTTGACTTATGTTGCCTGTGTGAATAAACTCAACAAAGTTGTAACATGCTTTCACAGTATGTTGTCTTATCTGATAAATAACAGATTGAGACCCAACTGCCATATAATACAAATTCATTTTACCGTAAAAATTGTACGGCAAATAAAACTAATATTTCCTTTTTTCTCTTGGTACAGTGCTTGGTTGATGCCAGATTACACTTACAGACAGCAGAAATAGTCAACTCAGTTCAAGAAAGTACAGACAATGATTGGTGTAAAAAGAGAAGTCTACAGAGATGAATAATTGATGAAGACAGAGAGCGCACGTTGACTGACAGATCTTATAATCTGAAATATACTCTAATGGACCTGCAGTAGTCAGAAGACACATACACATACACTGTTCTGAGGGCAAGTGTAATGCTAAATCAGACGCACACACAGAGAAATCATTTATAGCTTATTGCTGAGTTATTTAAAGTTTTGAATGTGTTGCAGACCCACAAATGTAAATTGTTTGCAATTGCTTCAGTGCGTGCATGTACACGTGTGTGTGTGTGTGTGTGTGTGTGTGTGTGTGTGTGTGTGTGTGTGTGTGTTTGTGTGTCACCCTCATTAAATGTTCCTCAGAAAAGCTGCTGCTGCTATACCCAGATATGCCATCCATGGCTGATTAATGATGCTGTTGTGTGCATCCCATGTGCCAAGCCCATGACAATATGACAACAGGACACAGTTACTGACTGTTTCAAAGGATTTTATGATTTCACACACAATTTCACCAAACTGCTCTGAATACTTTCTTACAATGAATGAAGAACAGGCAGCACAGATACCTGTCTGAATCACCTCAAGTAAATCTTACTTTCATATTCCTTTTTTTCATTGTGCAGAAAAATGTCCTCCATATCAAAGCATAGTTACATAACTGATACTACTAATGGAGTTACTTCGCACAAGTAATGTTAGATGCAGACATTTAAAATAAAGTGATCTTAAGGACAGATCCCATGTCATAAAACCACCAGAGATGCTTCAAGACACAAAATGTTTAGCAGTCTTTCTATACAGTACATGGAGAGATACACTTGGTCACTATATTGATGAGCAATATAATGTATTATGGATGTCATCCACAATGTAATGTATGGAAAACAGTCTTGAAATGATGATAAAGCAGTTCATTCATTGATAATCAATATACTTAAATATGTTAACTCAATGAATGAGTCAAATTAAAAAGGAAATGACAATCATTTTTTAAAAAGAAGAAGAATTTAACCCCCTTATTGATTGAGTTATGCTGTATATTAAACTATACAATGCTATATTCATTTTTAAATTGCACAAATAAGGATTTTCTGAGACTCCTGATGTCCTTTACAGTAATATGTGTTTATTGCAGCTAATAAACACATACTTTGCTCATAGGGCTTCCCTTATTTTTTTGAATATTTATATTATAAATATTATTATTTACGGAATACATATATTGCCATTTTTAATTTTTTTAAATCAATATTTTTTTTATATTTTGTAAATTAAATCATGACGTGGGCTTATTTGGAGCACAGGTGGGCTTAAATGGTCTAACGGTACCAATTAAGTCCATGCTAGACTAAATCTACATGAATCAATGAATACAAATGAGAGATAAATCTTGCTTTATAAGAAATGATCTCCCTTATGAATCATGTCAGTATCCATGAAAAACACCTGAACTTTCTAACATTCTTATTACATTGTCAAATGTAATAAGTTACATTACCTCGATTAAGTAATTGAAATAGTTACATTACTTTTTACATTTTAAATAGAGTAACTAGTAATCTTTAACCTATTTCATTTCCAAAGTTACCTTCCCAACCCTGCCTACTAGTGGATAATACTGTCATCATGGTCCTCCATCTGTAAACCAGGAGAGAAATTCCCCTGCAGTTACAACTCTGGGTGTGTGGGGGCAATAGAGTGCATCTGCTGTCCACCAGATCAGCTGACGAAGAAGAAGAAAACCGGCGCTGATTTTGAACTTTCAAGAAGTATGTGCTAACTTCATCAGGCAGGTGTGGCTCTGCTGCAAATGCTGTGGGAATAAACTAACATCTGCTTTTAAAATCGGGCGTTGTTACATTACATGCCAGCCACACTCTCACGGGAAATATATTGGACAGGTAACTTGAAGTTATTTGTATTTTCTTCTGACCATAGACTGTATCTGACTAAGGTAACGATAGGTTGCTAATACAAACATGCTAAGGTTAATGCAAACACGCCGATAAGTTAGCTTCATTGTTGGCGCATTAAACTTTGCATTAGCGTACGATTAATTTCGCTTACAGTAACAGGTTTAACATTAGTAGTTTGAGTACAATGGGGACTACATTGTCTTTATGGTCGTTAGTAGCATTTGAAAGATAAGTTAGGTTGTTTCTCTTTAGTACTGTAACGTTAGATTAAAATATTCGTTGAACTCACTAGCAATGTTTGATCATAGCACTGCTCATTCGAGACTAGCAACAATATTAAACGGTAACAACTAAAACAAACATTAACTTTATAGCCCTCCCCAGTCACTTATCATAGTTTATTTATCTTAACTCTGCTGCAGTGAGACACTATGGAGCCGTCTGTGGTGAACCTGAACAACCAGTTCCAAACCCTGCAAGCCCTGATGGATGGTGTGAATGAGGGCATTGAGCCACGTAAGTTATTTCCACTCTCTGTTCTGGTATTTGCCACCTCTTGAAAAGCCTGCCAGTGAAACATAAGGGAGTTTAGGTACATGTTCTGGTCAGGTGTAAGTATTTTCAACCTTTCCTGCTGCTGTGTTTCCTCGGTTTCCTTTCCAAAAATGCATCAGTTGGTGAAATAAATAATAAATCACAGACTATGAATGCAGAAGCAGCACTCAGTATTGAGCTTCTTCAGTATGTAAAGGCTGGCCATGCCAGGACTGGTCGTAAAGGAACGCAGCATTGGAGTGAAATAGCAAAAGGGGGCGTTGTTGAAATTTCCACTTCAGTAGTCCACATAATGCAGGCCATTTCCATTTTAACTAAGTGGACAGCTGCGTCATTTATTTGTTCATTCAGTAAAGCACTCTGTGTTTTTGTCTGCTGTCTTACCTGATTTTGCACCATTGCCATTCAAATGAAACCTAATTGAATTTTATAGACATAATACAACCACCAAGAGAGGAATAGTATATGCTGCTTATCAGCAACACAACAATCTGATATTCTGCTCTCTTATCTAGAGTTCCTCCAGGTGGCAGTGAACTTTGAGGATTGCCGTAAGAAGTGGCTGCGGGCAGGTGAGGAGCTGCTTTCCTGTAAAGAGATGCTGACTAAAGCAGAGACTGAAAGGGGAGCTCTGGAGGTCAAGCTAAAACACGCTCGCAACCAGGTGGATGTGGAGATCCGCCGGCGGCAGAAGGCTGAGTCAGTCTATGAGAAGCTGGTTCGTGCAACACTGTTTGTAAATCTTGTATACTTGAATGGTTGTTAATGTGATACATAGCAATTAAAAAGGAAAAAAAGCTAGAAGTTAATCTTCAGATAATTTTCTTGGTCACTGTGCTTGGTAAAGGTCACCTCTGAGGTCTGCAAATGAGAGTAATTTTTAATTAGCTAATGCTCAGTATAACTAATCAATTAATCCTTTTTGTATCTGTGTTTTCTTACATGTGACCTAAATCTCAACCTGCTGATCTATGCATGTAAAAGGAGCGGCAGCTACAGTTGATCCGGGAACTGCTGATATCAGACAACAACGGTAGCAGTGTTCACTTGAGTGAGGAGCAACGCTCCGCCCTGGCCTTCCTCAATGCCCACTCACAGGCAGCACAGGCTGCTAAAACCAACCTCAACACCAGCCGAAGGTGAGACCCTGTCACCTGGTTCTGAAACAGCAAGGCTACTCCAGTTTATCTGACAAATGACCAGAATGAAAGCTATACTTTGAGTACAGAGAGCATTGAGATGACAAATGGCTACATCTAGAGATATTCATAGTGAACAGTGTGGGGAATCAAATTCAATATGTGAAAAGGTTCCTACATTCAAGCTTGTATAATTGAGCAATACATGATGTCATTTTGCAATTAGCTGTGGACACATGAAATACATGATTGGTAAGATTAAATCCTGATTTTGATTATTTTAAAGGTTAATTACCATCGATGAATCAGCCTCCCTGCTGTCAGACATCAGCTATGATCAAACGGACGACTCTCTGGTATGTTGACTCAGTTTTTTGAATATTTCCTTAAACTTCTGCACTGTATTTGTAGTAGGTCCACTGATGTAAGGATCAAATGGCGGGAAAACAGTCTTCATTAAAGGACACCAATAATAAATTAGCCATGATCTGTACTATGATCTGTTTTTACTCTTTTCCTGTAGGACTGGGATTCCTCTGCGATGAAGACTGTGAGGCTGCGGAAACGCCAGAAACGAGTGAGTCACACAGATGTTTGCTGTTATTGATAATAAAGTAATTTTGTTTTTAGGTTAAGTGTAAAGGCACTTTTTAAGATGTATTCATGTTCTTCAATACGTTAACACATGCTTGTCTTGGTATTTGTTGTCTAGTGTTGAGCAGTCAATTGATAAAAAGTGTTTATTTGAAATTTACATTGTAATCCACAGCGTTCCTCCAGAAAACTCTCTGAGGTTCCTCCACAGGTGTTGAAGAAACCTCGCTCCACTGGACGCACATCAGATAGGGTAATGCTGACCTCTGCAGCTGGCTGTGCTCAATAACATTTAAGATGCTGTCTGTGTGTGTGTGTGTGTGTGTGTGTGTGTGTGTGAGCACGAAACCATGATTTATCCTCAAATGTACATAAGTTTTTCAATTTCATAAAAATGTCTTTTATAAAATTCAGATGAATGAGTCTATAGTGGCCAAAACCACCATCACCGTGCCTGTAAATGGTGGCACTGTTGAGGCTGTCTCCACCATTGAGACAGTGCCCTACTGGACACGTAGCAGAAAGAAGAGCGGTGAGAATTCTTTTCCTTTTTTTTTGGTTCTGTATTTGGAATCTTATAAGTAGATTGGTCTCATAAAGTTAAAACCCTTGTGTTTAATATCATTCGGGGTTGTGTGACTTGATCACAATGGGATTGTTTCTTCAGGGTCTTCACCGTGGGCTGATACAACCACTACTAACCAGTCTGATACAACCAGTGAAACTCTCAGCACACCAGTCTTGGATATTCGAGCTCAACGAAGATCCCCCAGATTTAATGGAGGAGGAAAGACTCACCAGTTTGTCTCCAAAACAGTAAGACTACATTCTTATCATTTTAACAGTTAAGCATTTTAATTTAAGACTGTATCTCCGCCCCATCATTACTGCAGGCTTGTTCAGCTCATCAAAGCTTAATCTTGTCACCCTGGTTCTATATGACAATCTGGTCTTTTCGTCCTCTCACTAAGGTGATCAAGTCTGAGTTCTGTGTACCATGTGGAAGAAGAACAAAGTTTGGAAAAATGTATCTTCGTTGCCAGGATTGCAGGGTTGTGACCCATCCGGAGTGTCGTAACCTCTGTCCTCTGCCCTGTAATCCTACAGCTGTTAGTACTCCCATGAGGAACACAGAGGTACGCTGTTTTTCAGTATTCAGTGGCATGTTTCCACTCCATCATGTTTCATTATTATTCCTGTTTCTGTCATGTTACCTATAAAATCTGTATTCTGTGTGCAGAACACCCTGGCTGACTTTGCTCCGGTCACCTCCCCCAAGATCCCAGCTTTGGTTATCTACTGTATTAAGGAGATTGAACACAGAGGGTTACATGAGGTGAGACAGGCTTCATTTAAGTTCTTGTTTACTTGCCACCTTCATGTTTTTCTCTGTTTCGTTCCCTTGAGCAATTACAGGAGATAATTTCTGTCTAATTAGTCATTTTATTCAGTAGTGAGGTATCAGAGCACTCAACAATGAGACTTAGTTTCTTTTATCTTGTCCTTGTCCCAGGTTGGCCTGTACAGAATTTCTGGCCACGAGCGCTTGGTGAAAGAGCTGAAGGAGAAGATGATTAGAGGAAAGACTCTGCCTCCTCTGAACAAAGTAGAAGACATCAACGTCATTACTGGCGTTCTCAAAGACTTCCTCAGAAACCTTCCAGAGCCACTGCTCACCTTCCAGCTTAACAAAGCCTTCATGGAAGCAGCCGGTTAGTTTCTGAGACTAGTAGAATCACTTAGACAGTTTTTTCTTTATTTGTCTGAATCTGGATTTGAATTGAGTGACGCACTGGATAAATGGAGCAGCCATCTACATGTGTATTAAATGACTGACATTAATGTTCTTGTAGAAATCAAGGATGACGACAACAGTCTTGCCATGTTGTACCAGACCATCGGTGGGCTGCCTCAACCCAACCGAGACACTCTGGCCTGCATGATGATCCATCTGCAGAAGTATTTATCACTATTGGCATTTCAACAGTCCTGAGAAGCATTTAGTTGTTTCCTCAGTTTACTCCTTTTTGTTCTTATCACCTTCCGACAATAAGTCCGGAGTTGTGTAAACCCATGATTTGAGACAGAGACACCTCTGCTTTACATGTCAGCTTTCACTGTTGAGAAGACTGTGTAACATTTACCCACTTTTTCCCCAGGGTGTCTCAGTGTGTGGATACCAAGATGGATGTGACCAACCTGGCCAGGGTATTTGGCCCTACCCTCGTGGGTCATGCCGTTCCTGACCCAGACCCCATGACCATCTTACATGACACAAATAGACAGCCAAGGGTAAAGTAAAAGAGAATAAAGAATAACTCTTGATGTTCAGAGCCCTAGCCCTAGTTTATAAAGAAGCACACAATTTTACCTTGGTCTCTGTTTTGCCTTGTGTGCCTTTGTTTACTTTGACATCAGTGTTTTGTTTCTTTTGAGATAATTTGACCACAGATCATGTCTTTTTGACAACTGATCATGTATTTATTTTCTGTCTTTCCAGGTAATCGAGCGCTTGCTTAGTATTCCAGCAAGCTACTGGAGCCGGTATGCTTATCCAGATGATCTAGGCATGGACAATGCTCACCATGTTGATACTCCAGATCACAAAGGTAAATTACTGAAAGGTAAATTTTTGTAAACAAGATTTAAATGCTTCTCCAAATATGAATGGTGGAATAACGGAAAAATACTGTGATTATTTGTTAAAACTAGGTCACCTATGTAGTATAAAAACAGCAATAATTTTTGAAAACTGAGACTTAGGTGTTTTGTGAGTTCCACATTTTACTGTCCCTAAAGGCATGATTACAGAAAATCTGGAAATGTAGTTTGTAGTCTAAGGCAGATAATGTCCACCAGATGACGAGTTTTGTGTCACTCATTGAACTTTTGCCAACAAATGTATGGGGAGCTCTGTGTGCAGGCAACACGGAGGGAAGTTAAACATTGTTCACTTACATGTACTACCCACATTGTTGGTAAAGTTTCCCTCTCAGAGAATTCTTTTTGATTTTCAGTTTTTAATAACTAAGTTATTAAAAACAACATTAATACCAACTTTTTCCATTTGTATTTAGCACTTGTTCTCAGCATATTTGATTAACAGCCAACAGTTGCTGTATCAAACTAAAGATGTATTAATCTCATGTATTTACAGTGAGCATATTGGGACCAGTGACCACCCCTGAGCACCAGATGATGACCAAAACACCTTCCTCCAGTTCGCTGTCTCAACGTATGATCCAGACCTTCTCAAGCACCACACTGTAAGTTCATTCACTGTTCCACACACATCATTATCATCTCATACAAATCAGACTTAAATCACATATTTCATACATATCTTAGCCTAATCCAAGCTAATAATAACATTATGTTTGCCACAGTTACTACCACAAAGCTTAATATCCCTCCACTTCTCCCCTTCCCACCTTCACCCTTAGATTTGGGAGCAAGAGCAAAGCATCAGCTGCTTCTAACCGCCAGGGCAATTTCTTCGCTTCTCCACAGCTGAAGTAATGGCAAAGAGGAGAAAAAAACGGTCACCCATATTGTACTTTATAATTTACTGCAATAACAGAATATATATTAACACAATAATGTGGGGACAACTACTGTATTTTTATCATGTAACAAATGTATTGATTTTCTTATTCAAGTGTTTTTAAGCCTTTTGAGTCTTTCTAACCAGAATTTTTTTTCTTTGAAAATATTCCTACACATACATGTTAAAGTTTTGTTTTTGTATCTTTGACTACTAATGATTTATCATTGACCCAAACTGTGGTAACGCCTATATGAATGTAAAAGGTTTCAAGGCTTTAATGACCAGGCAACCACTCCAATTCAAGGATCTTTTGTTTTCTGTTTAACACTAGGTGTGATGTTCCTTAAGCTATGTATTTACTGGTGTATGTCCATCTTTGCATCAAGGATGCACAGGCACACATGAAATACACAGCTGGATTGAAAAAAAAGAACAGGAGAGAAGTTGTGTTATTGGTCAGTGTCACTTTGTCTTGGCTTGATTGGTTTGTCATCGTCCTGAAACCGATATTTTGTTTTCATGATTGAACATTTTGCTTTATATTTATGTTGATTGTGTGGTAACATGCATACTAATCTTTTTATACACCTTAACAATACTGCAATATGAACACTGATAATTAATGGGAATAATGTGGTATTTTGCACTGTTACTATGGGACAATCTGAGTAAATGTTATTTTCACCACTAGAGGCTACTATTGCACCACTTTTGATAATGCAAGCCTAAACAAATGAAAATGATATACTGTATATTATGCACACAACCAGTTAGTATTACTCACACTCCTTACTCTGATATATCAATAGATCATTGAAAAACCTTTATTCATTCCTCCAACCTATGACAGCTCAGTCAATATCTTCTCCCTCACAAACCTGAGATCTGTCGGTCATGACAAAATAAAATCTGGGGCCTTAATTTATGAATGTGAAAACTGATTTGTATACACACAGAATGTTTTAATTATTTGTGGCCACAGTAGCCTTCCAGCTCTCATCAGTAATGCACAAAGGCTACTGTTCCTCTGAGAATATTTCCTCACCGTCACCACTTGCAGCTCCAGATTTTAGTGTGATGATGATACCGGTTCAAGTATTTGTTATTTAGGGGAGAAGTGTTCATGTTGACAAAATGTACTTTAAACCAAAGCCAGCCAATTCTTTTTTGCCAGTAAAAAATTAGCATAGTTCTAAAGTATTTTTTAATACTTCTGTACTACAGCAATATTTTATATGTATTTTATACATTATTGTACATTTATTTCATGTAATGGTTCTGTTTCTTTAAAGAAATATTGTCTAAATGATGTACTTTCTCCAAAGATCAAGCGGACTGAAATTAGACTCATATGGGACTCAAATGAGATCACACAGATGTCTATAGTTGAGCTAAAAATAAAACATCAAAAGACTGGTTCTTTTGTCTTGGTGTGTGCTGTTCATGCATGCGAGAAGCATATGGGGTGATGAACCCTGCTGAAATGAGGCCCTATAGCTTTTGAGGCATACATGTGGGATGTGTGGGTTTTGTTGCTAGTAATTCAACCCTCTTACACCTGTGCATGGATTAGTGTTACCCTATTAACTGCAACTATGTTAATGTTATATTACTGCCACATTCTCACAGTCTAAAACCTTCATTCATGTTTAACACTCTTCGTCTTCATTTTCCTGGTGAAAATTGAATGTTGGCCATTGTTATGCAAGATCTTCAGCGAAAGAGCAAAAAGCACAGCGCCAGTTATTCCAAGGCCGACACGGCACTGAATGATAATGCAATTTAGCTCATTGTTCCAATAGTCATTACAGCTATTTCCATAATCTATTGGGCTGAGTGGGCAGGCGATGAGGTCCAACATTATTATGAATTAAAGCAAGGATCATTTATACATCTTATAGTTATTCCATTAACAGTTACTGTTGAGAGCACTAAGCCAGGCTGAACCCATTGACATACATTGTATATGGCCTCATACAATACCAAATTTCAGCAACACACCAGGCCCTTTGAGAACCAAGCTCTGCTGTTTGGGGGAGGAAAAAAAAGAAAATATGGTGTACAGAGTTCATCCAAATTAGTTTATTCTCTCTCTATGCCCCCCCTCCCTCTTTCTCTCGCTCTCACACACACATATACACATATACAGAGCCATGAATGACTGCAGAGGAAGACCCTCCAAAATGTTTGAATTTCAAATCAGCATTAATAGTTCATTAGCCTGAAATAAGGTCTCCTGTGTGTCGATCTGTCCTCTCATCTGGGGATTGTGTGTTTATTTATGCTGTACGGTGCAGCATACGCTCGGCGGCTGCAGACATCAAACAGCTGGCTGTGTACAGTGTGTCTCTGTAGCTCCATATTCCAGCATACCCCAGTGTGCAGTGATGGAGCTCCACTCTGCTGTGGGACCACGAGGGCCAAATGAGTAACTAGTCCAATTAAGAGCTCTTAAATAAATTACAATGTAAGCTGGTAAACACACAACAACAACAGCACTATTTAATTCCTCTATTTATACAGTGAACTGCAGGCAGTGATGCCAAAGGAAACAACAGTGCTATTACCATCTGTGGAAGCTGGATACCACCAATACATTATTCAATTCATAAGGTTTAATTATTACTGCTATTGACTGATTGAATGTAGAGTATGTACACTAGCTGTGTAGCATGTAGTGGCTGTCTGCCTGTTTGTGGTCAGGGCCAATAATGTCAGCACCTCAGAGATTTCAACTCAATAACTGCCAGTCAAACCCACACATATCTGATCATATATCTAATCAATACATGTTTTACAGTTAAGAGCTGTGTTAACCACCAGACAAATTGTCCTTGTATGTCTCTTGTTCAACTACTTGTGAATGTACATTTGTTGCAGAAAACGCACTGTTTTACATACTGTTTTTTTGTCACTTGCTTGAGGGCATCTCTGTGTTCCTGCTGTGTTGTGGTACTCGCTTGCTAGTTTAGAAGATTTACTGGTGTATTAGGCCAGACATCATTCAGATTTGCTTCTGAAATCACATGAAAATGGGCAAGGGAGAAGGAGCAATTAGTCAGGTATAGAGAACAAAAGTGTAATGCTGCACAATTATAAACATCAGGATCAGGACCAACATACTGCTTCCTTAGCAGGCTTAGCATGTGCTTGAAAAGTGGGCTTCCAGATTTGTTTCTGACACTGTTTTCAGTGAATTATGTGACAGATTATGTGATCAATATGCTTTCCATTTGGTGCATTAAACATACAACACTGTTGAACAGCTGAAATACAGAAGCGTGTTCTTCACCGGGCCTATAAAGCCCCTGAAAAACAAGACAACTCAAGTCATTGTCCAATCTACACCCACCTGAAGGCTATGAGGGTTTTTTTGTACTGCAAATAATTGTATGGCTTGTTAGCTTTTAATGCTCTTTCTCTCTCAGTCTCTCTTCTTTTGCTTCATCCCTCGTTCCTTGTTTTGTTTTGTTTCCCCCTCTGCTCCTTCTCCACCCCTCCTTTGAATCGAACCGCCGTCTTAGCTGGCTACCATGCATGGTCGATACCTTGTTACCACAGAGAAATCAATTATCTCGACCAAGCAGCAGGGGAAAGAGGCAATAATGAAAGAATGCTCCTCCTTCCCAGACGATGGCTGTGGTCATTAAATATGAATTTATCATTGGCTGAAGAGATTTATGGAGCAAGATGCAGGCCTGTCATGCTGTCTTTACAGAAGAAGTTCACAGCCTGGTTACAAGTGCAACCTAAGTCAGTAACAGGTTGTCACACTGATGATTGTGTCCTAAAGCTTAGCCAGTGACTTGATTATTTCAGATTGTGGCAAAAGGTCATTCTTATCTAGATGCAACTGAAACAGAGATGTGACAATCTGCCATCCTGTACCAGAATATAGTCTGCTTACAGATGACAAGAATGTGTCCTTACTTGTTCAGATGACATACCTTTAAGCCAAATAACTGGCCTCTGAGGGGAAGGTGAAGGACTACGAAACACCAAAAATGGTTTAGCATCTGTTAGGGTGTTCTGCATACAGAGTGGTAGTTGAATGAAATGCCACCACATTGATAAACAGAGCAGGATTTTGATGTCTGAGCGCCACTTCCTCAGGTGACAGGGAGAGATGGCAGTGATGCCAGGGATGGCTGACGGGTAGGTGGGCATGCCGGTGTTCTCTGCCTACCCTTCCTGCCCATTCAGGTCTGTAATGAGCCGTTCTGACGACTTGTCTGACAGCTGCTGCAAGTAGTGGGGGAAAAAACCCACACCACTACCATCACCACTGCCGGGGAAAGGAACGTGCAAATGAGAGAGAGAGAGAGAGAGAGAGAGGGGAAAAATGTGTGATTCTGGCTTGCTCTTAAGGCAGCAATAAATTCCATTTTAATGGGGCACCACAAGCAGTAGCAGGCACTCAGCAGTCTGTTGTGTTTGATGCCAAATTGTGCAGAATAAACAGATTTGCTGTGCAGCTGGTCCAAACACACACTTTCTCTCTGTCTCTCTCCCCGACTTGCTCTTTTCCGCCTTTTCCTCACACACATACCATCTCTTCATTCCCCAGCTCCTTCTCCATCTCTTCCCCTCCCCTCCCCTCCCCTGGACATTCCAGACAAGAATTAGACAAATCATCACAAAAAGATGGCACGCGCTTTGATTTATTTTCTTCCACTTAACTGAGTACTCATCTCCAGCTGTCACACACACAGTCAAGGCAGAGTATTTGTTTTAACTGGGAAAAGAGTGAGCTGCGTGGCACTAATGAGAAACAACATGCCACATCTGGCTCATTTCCTTCACAAAAGATGAATCTTTGGTCATCCTGCACAAGTTCATCATAGACAAATGTGCATGCCTCTGTATTCAAAACCAGCACTGCACTCTGAGAATAGGTGACATAGTGTTTAAAAAAGGAAGTCACTGGTTGTAAAGAGGGAGTGTAGCAACATGCAACCCTAACTTACAGTTGGAGAAACATTTTAAAAATACTTAAACTGTGACTATTAAAAGGCAGTTAAAGCCATTTTTATTTAAAAAAAATAAGTCTCCAAAAAATAAAAAACATGTTTTTATATTTCTTGCCAGCATTTTGGCCTGTTACAGTAGGCATTACTGGGTGCATCCACATACACACACATTCACATTGTTGACTGCTGCCATTGCTTTTTTGTGATTTATGTATTGTTTTCAGAAGCAGGGCTCCCGCACGTGCATCCACATACACACTCAGGCACTAAAAATACCTGTATGCATGCAGGTGGGTGTTTGTGTGTGCCTTCCTGCATGGGTGCATCTGAATTTGTGACATTGAATGTGAACATGTGTGCAGGGGTGCATGATATGGAATAGTGCAAGAGGGGCTGTGTGCATGAATGCTCATGTGTTTTCTGGTGAATGTGTGCAGTGACCACGTGTGGAGGTATGTGTGTGCCTCTGCCTCTGAGTTTGGGATTGTTTTTTTCTGCATGGATAGACACAGCTGTAAATACTGTATAGATATTGTGTATGATATACTCATATTTTCTGAACCACACACCCCAAATGTCATCTTAGCAGTTAATGAAGTCTCTTTTTATGAGCTTCACTTTTAGTAAACCCCACTGCCATTGTCAGTTTAGCTCAGATCTTTAATAGGCTGTAATATAAAGCAGTTATGCCTCTTCTCATGATGATTCCCACAGTTAAAGGACAAGGCACTCTCAAACAAGGTTGACCTAAAACTGGACCATCAGAAATAAAAATGCATCAGGTCTTTGTGCTGTTACACATCAAGATCATTCTCAGCTTTTATTATTTAGTTTTGTAAACATGTCTCATCATTCCAACTGGCCATATTTCAACCAATGCACACGCTTACTGTGATTCTCCTATTGGTCACTAGAATGCACTGTTGCACCCTGTACTGTAATCCACCCATTGAAGTATGAACGCACCCCAGCCTCATGAAACAGCCCCTTACCATTGGAACACACCCATTAAATTCATCCATCTCCACAACTCTATCATGGTTCCCCTGTGGTTGTTAGGATATGGGAGTGGTGTTGTCAGTATTTGTATCATTTGCACCATTTGAGCTCTAATATGAACAGATAAAGTTTTGCTTTGACTGTAGCAGCCATGCAGGTGACAGATATTAACATCTTCTTTCCCTGGATTTCACCTCTAGGGAAAATATTAAATTGGGGGGGGGATCAGAGTTCATAGGCTACATAAATGTCAGCGGAACAGTGTATGTATGAGCCTTATCACACATGTAATTCACAAGTTCATGGTTACATCTTAACTGTAAGGGTGACAGCTGTTTTGCATATGTAGGCATTCTACTTTTATCACACCCTGCTTGTGTTAGTTGATACCTGTCACATAATGTTCAACAGCCAGCTCTTCCTAGTGATAATTTTCTTGTGATTTCCTGCACCGTGCACTGTGTGTGTGATTGATAAATGTGAATTAGCTCCACATGTGCTGTACTGTGTTGAAACATTGAACACATTGAATATATCTGTAACTTACCAATATTAGATCAGCTCAGCTTTTTGTGAACCATGAGAACACAGTTCATTTTTAAAGACATAAATAAATATATAGCTCTTAAATTATTGTTTTAATAAGTAAAATAGTTCCATTTTTGTCATAATGCACAGTGTGCAATAGGATATTCCTCCTTTTTAGATCCTGGATAATGATAAAACAGAGCAATGTTTCATGACTAAATTATATGACTAAATTATGTGTGACAATTTACAAATTTGAAAAGGTTTATGAGATGCATGTTCAAATATTTTGAAACCATGCTAGGCCTAATTATAAATTAAAATATGCAGAATGGTTATGAAAC
The DNA here is from genome assembly GCF_963691925.1 of Scomber scombrus. Lineage (NCBI taxonomy): Eukaryota > Metazoa > Chordata > Actinopteri > Scombriformes > Scombridae > Scomber > Scomber scombrus. Next base: position 12,230,136 of record NC_084972.1, read on the forward strand.
CATTGGCCAAAAAAACATTTTAAGGCTCATGTTTTGGCACAAAAGACCTTGATGGAATCTCGTATGTTCACTTGGTAAATGCAGCCAATTCAGAATGCTACATTTAAGCCACCAATAACACCACTGATTCCCCAAACCTGTTGCTTTTCAATTGGCAATCAAGGCTTTGTAAGTAAAATGGCTGAAGGGTGGGTTCTCCATTTCTAAACACATATTAAGGACTAATCCTAACCCTTTTTCTTTTTACAGATTTGTGTTGCAGGTTTATTAATGCACTCCACATGAGTCCTAGTCCTTTTATACAGGCAATGGAGGAAGCTTGTGATGTAGCTGCTGAAGCATATCAGGGCTGGATTCATCATAACACGTGATACTTTCCCTTCTGCTTTGCCAGGGAGAAAATAGCCTGTGATGTCATTTAAAACAAAATTCCAGTACATGCTGAAAACTTGAAGATAACATCTGTATTTCCAAGAAATCTCTTATTTTTTTGTTTTATAATTGTTGTTATTTTTAACATTTTCTATATTTGAGCATGAAAACATACAGTAATTTGCAATATGCTATTGTATAGTAATGTTACCTTCAGCTGCTTCTGGTCTCATCATGTGGGTATATACATGGTATGATGAACATTGTACCTATTGTAGTGTTTGATTTGCAAGACATTTATGGGATTTTGTTTGCAAGTTTTAAGAAAATAAGCCATATTTCAGAAAATATGTGTAATGAATAGAGAGAACTGGAAAAGCCAAAAGCTTCCATAAAGGCTACCATATAAATGACACAATGTTACAAAAGTGTTAGAGCAAACAACATAGTTAGGCATTTGGTGTTGTCAGAGAATATGCTAAGTTTGTTCTGAAAGTGGCATAAATAGTATTGTTTGAATTCTTTTATAAAATATCCTGCCTATTGGATTTTCAATATTACTTGGGTAAATGTGGATCTTTTTTCTACATGAAAAGTCAAGGAGTCACCAAATTCATTCTCTGGGGATCATAGATATACATAGCAAATTTCATGGCAATCTACTGAACACTTAGTGAGATATCTTGCTCTGGATCAGATGGACAAACTGCAGTAACCAACCAATTAATCATGAAAACTATCCTTTAACTTGCCACTTGCAGGAAATAAAAAATCAGAGCTAGCTGTGATCTTAGTATAACTTCATAAATGATTGGGGCAAAATACCCATTTTAACCGTGAAGTGAAAATGAAATTGTACTCAGAGGAATTAGTTGTGTGACATCCTAAATGGTCTATTACCCATAACAAAACTTAACCGCTACTCTATTTCCAAACTTGCGACTTCCTTCCTTTAAAGGACATGTGACATAAAACCAACACAGCAGAAATGCGTCAGATAGTACAGAGATGTCCTGCAGATTCACAGAGAATTCAAATCTTCTTACAAGAGGTAGACTACACAAGAGGTAAACATGGGAGACATAGTGCTGTCTGAGTTCGCCACTGTACATGAGATTACAGGATGGAGGCAACCTGACCGTAACAGAAGTAACACTGAACAATCAGGTAAGAGCATAAGTGAATAGAAAAAATAGTTAAAAAATCGTGAAAAAAGATAAATCTAGTGCAAGATTGAGTTTATACATAACGTAGTGTTGTTTCATTAGTTTGAAATCATATACATTTTCTAAAAGCAAAAGAAAAGGCTTTGATGCCTGTGTTATATTCAACATGGCACTCTACTATGTTTGTATTTTAATATTTTTATATCAGAATGGCGATGCATCAGTCAACAATGTCATCATCATCCTTCAAGAACCTTAGTTCAAAGACGTTTTGCCATATACATTAGATGACAAAAATGTGGTCAAAGTTTAGAGTTATTCAGATGGAAATGTCTTAAACCTGAATTACAGAATCATGCCTGTACTTTGTGTGTGTGTGTCGTTCACAGAAAGAAGACTCCTCAAAATTGGACTTTTAATTTTAGGAGTGTTATGTATCATACAAGCCACTCTCAATATCTCCATGCGTCTTGCCTGTAAGTTGTGTCTCACAAATGCAAAATAAGCAATGCCACATGCCAAATTATGCCTGTTATTTCTATAAGTTTGTCAGTTACTATTGTAACAGAAAGTTGTTGTTCAGTAAAAGTATTTCCATAGTGGAACGTTTCTTTGTCATAACCCGCAACTTCTATTTCATTCCAGTATATTCAAAGGAAGATGCAGATCAGTTTCCCTTTAACTTCTCCAAAATAGAAGAGGTGTGCCAGCTTGACCAATCTCAGCAGAATTCAACCCAGTTCTGCTTCTGCTGCAAGAAACTACTCAGAGGACTACTAAAGGAAAATAAAGCCTTGGAATCAGAGAGAGATCGCTTACAGGGCATAATCAATACATTGGCTCAAGAACATGATGACTATAACAACCTGGAGTCTGGATCTGGTTCCTTTGATGGAAGTTCAGAGTAGATCATATTTAGGCATTAGGGACAGCAATGTTAGGACTTCAAGCATGCAACAGTAATGGTTCCACTGTTGTGTTTGCGTAGTTAACATTAACACAGCTAAAAGGACAGTATGGTAGTAGCCAACTTGTTTGCCAAGTGCCTGTCATAACAGCACATTTGCCTGTAAGTTACTGGTTCGTGTATGAGAATTGCAAATCAACATGCTTAATGATTAATGGACTGTTATCTGAAACAGCACAAAAAACAAACTTTTACAAGCAAAACTGTAGTATTTTCATTTTTCATATGTTCATATACAGGGTTTCATGTTTCATATGACAAAATATCAAAACATTTTGCTGTGTGAACCTCAATCTGTTCATGTAAATTCAAATATTCTGCATTAAAACATTGATATTGCTTTTTCTTTTTTTTTTCTTTTTTTTTTTAAAGTAGTGTTACTTTTTGACAGTTTAGTGACATACCACCACATTTCATGGATTCCCCTGCAATCAATATATAGAATTTTGCTTATATTAACATGTCTCAAATGACTACTTGTGTGAAAGGGACTTCTGATAATGAGAAACCCATAGACAATTATCACCCAACTATTCCACTCAACTCGGTGGAGCTTCGTAGCATCTTTGAGCTCATTGTAACACAGTTGAGCATTTAGCAGCTAAACAGCCATATATTTCCCTAAGGGGTTGGTGGACACCAGAATAGAGCTAGAAGAAGTGAAAAATGGGCTTACATTCATCAATTTATCCATCTAAACTGGAAGCTTAAATAGGCAGCATTTGCAATATAGGTGATAATGTGTCACTGGTTTGTTTACAGCTTGTTGTGCTGCTTCTCAAGTGGCCATAAAAATCCATGAATGCAGACGTCTCGACAGGTTTCACCATAGACAGAAGTGAAAGAAACAGACTCAGGATATTTGTGGTTACTCAGATCCTCCAAAAGTAACATCCACTCAATTTTGTAGTTATCAACCCAGTTAAACGATAATTAATGATAATAACAGCTAATGTATGAGTATGGTTTTTAGAAAGACTTTGTAAATATCAAAGGTACAATGTGAGAAAAAAATTTCATTAATGTCTGTAGCTGATGGGACTCTTCTGATCCTTGTAAATGAGGTGAGGTGGTATGAATGTGGGGGTGTGACTTGTGATAGTTTCTATAGACTGAGCACTTCCCCAAAAGAGCACTTGCATACATAATAGTCAGAGAGGTTGTTTATGAGCTAACCTTAATTGCTTAATTTTAATCATAAAATTAGATTTTGCTCTTCTTTTCCTATATCAAAGGCAATCTACATCATACGGGAAATGGCAGTGAGTGAGTAGAGTGCAGTTCAGAGCTTTCATGTCAAAAAAGGATTTTGCTTGTAGTTATTTGGCATGGTCTTTGTTGTCATTGTCCAAGCGTATACCTGAATATAAATGAGAGGGCAAATTAAATCAGGACTTATATAATACTTGGCTATAAAATTTGGTTATACTTTCCACTAACCCATTACTCACTCTGTTTGCTTTCAAATCTGGACACAAGCATGAGGAAAAGTACTATGAATTAATTCTCCTTTGTCTGGTACTTTCTTGAGTCTTTCTTAGCTGATAAGTTTGTCAAAGGTAAACTGACAGAAATGAGAGCTGCAGCACAGTCACTGATCATTTCTCATTAACACTGCTGGCTTTGTTTTAATTAGCTGTTGTGACTGACACCTGTGTTCCTGTGACACTGTATTCCAGGCTTGTGTTATCCTCCTTCCCAGCTGTTACTTGTCAATCACTCCAAAGTTGTCTCTTCTCGATGTCTCAAAATGGAACCACATGTGTAAAGCTGCCTTCACTGTTTGGTGGCCCTCTGTCACAGCAAGGGATAAATTATTGTTATCTTTTTTTAGCTTTATGAGTTCACCACACATAAATTGTGTAATGTGTCCGCAGATCTTGGGGGAATAAACATGACATTTTGTCATCAAGCACCCACCATTATGTCAGTAGAAACACTGATTTAAAGGGGCATATGGTGCTTTTTGTGATTTTCTGTCATTTATATAATGTTATAATGACTGATGTTAAACATAGTCAAAGCTTTAAAACTATGTAAATATGTAATAAAAATGCTTGCTGAAAATCTGGCTTCAACTTACTCTTATGCTCTATTTGTAAAGTTAATTCTACTTCCCCAATGTACTGATATCTGATCATTTGCACACGCCTACAAGTGGGGGTTGTTTGTGTGGTCCACTCATATATTTCTGGTCAGACTTTGAAATATGATGTGATGATGATATGTCCTTTTAAAGTATGAATTTCGACCATAAAAATGTCAACCTTTTTTTCAAGCAACTCAAATTAAACATTTGTTATGAGCATCAAAAATACTTTAAATGACAACAAAAGCTAAGCACCTTAAGTCAGTGTGGTAATAAAATAAGACAAACCCCTGACAGTGTGCTCTGAACACCATGAAAACAAAACACTAAAGCCAATTAGGTGCACTTGGATATTGTAAAATATCAATTTTTACATGTCACCTTCTATAGGCACCACAATAATTTTCCATCTGTAGCTTAAGTTAAAATTATTTATTCATTTTGATAGTTTCTACTGTGATTGAGCTATTAGATAGATAGATAGATAGATAGATAGATAGATAGATAGATAGATAGATAGATAGATAGATAGATAGATAGATAGATAGATAGATAGATAGATAGATAGATAGATAGATAGATAGATAGATAGATAGATAGATAGATAGATAGATAGATAGATAGATAGATAGATAGATAGATGGGAAATTTGTCTTGGACTCTAAGTGCTGAGACAGCTGCCGCCATAGTTAAAAAGAACAAAGAAAGTAAAAGTAAATTTGCACATTTGCACAACAGTTAAATGTTCCTGTTTTGGTGTGGGCAGAATGAGAAACTGTGGCTGTGAGGGTTGGTTGCTGTGACACCTGTTCACACAACAGTTGTTTTGGTCCAGTAAACACCTTATTCCCTTCACTAATGTGGGTGCAAGAAAATCATCCTTGAGGCACTTAACATGTAATATTACAGTAAATGTAGTGTGAGAAGTACAAAAGACTTGATACACCGAATGTTTATGTGCATTTATGCAAATGTAGGGTATGGTTATGTTTTTTGTTTAAGCTCTTCTTGCTGGAAGGTTTTGTCAAGGCAAAATTAGGGTCATAATTAAGATAGCAAACATAAAACAAACATATAAAAGCCTACATAAGAATGTAAACATTCATACTCAGATATACATATAAATACTAAGCATTTATATGTAGATACTGATAAATTACCTCCATATTTACTGGAATCCCAGAAAAGACCTGAGCAACAACAAAGCACAAAGTTGAAGTCCAGCATACCCTGAAGTGTTTATACAACATGTGTTGTGAAATACTATTAACTAACCTGATTTCTACAGAAAAATTTGCATCACTGACCATTTGGCAACTGGAAATAACAGAGTCCTCTGGGGGTCAGCTGAGAAAAAAGAAAGATACATGTGTAATGTTTATAAACCATGCGAATTATGAATTCATGCCCACGGATTTGTAAACTGTCACTTGTGAGCGAGGTCAGACAAGAGTACAGTGCCTAAGTATAAACAGAGGCCATGACAGATTTCAGACTGTGTTCCTGTGCAAACACAGTGGGCTGACTGTTAGCCACTGCCATGCAGTCCCTCTGAGGGTGGAGAGAAATGCACGCAGATGGTCAACTATTTTGAAATGGCGCAAGACAGTCCCAATTTAAATACAGATGACAGGATTATGTGTATATCCATGTGTGCTCAGTACATATACACACAAACATAGAGTTGCTTGCTGTACAAACAAGTATGACTTTGCTGCATATCTGAGATGTAAAATGCCAAATCAAGCACAGAGTTATATGAGGTAGATGGGGGCCAACTCTCATCATTATAGACCAGCTAATGAAATCAGTTTACATGATAATATGTGACATCTAAAAAATATATATCAAATCATACTAATCAAAATCCTCAAATCCTTTTCTCAGTCTTGAAGCATACTGTTTGAAAATGAACAGAAGTCATTTAATGTGTTGCTTGTCCAAGTATATAGCAAGCTTTTTAAACCATCTGATGATTACGTTACAATTCTCATTCTAATTAACTTATTCAAAATATTGGATACGAATGTTTAACCAGTTCTAACCTGAAATACAAAAACAAGTATGTTTCTTCCATTCCATGTTTTCCAATCATCAGTTGTGAGAATGCTGACTTTGTCCAGGACATGTGGCCTCATCTTTTATATGAGGTATGTAGCCATCCTGTTCATATTGAAGACATTTTACCGGCTTCTCGTTTTTAAACAAGTCAGCTGGAAGAACTAAATTTCAGTGTAAGCATTAGCTCATGCTAGCTAGCTACAGCTCAGGAAGTTTGCTACAGTCATCATTTCAGTCGACAAGAAATGAGAAGCCTTCTTTTGTTTTTGCTTTTGTGTGAAATTGAAGACCCACTGCACTCAAATTACAGCAAACCTGTAAACCTGCCACCACATCATTATCACTGTTAACCACATTATGTGCTTCATGCTGAAAATGCAAAGCTTGACAGGTGTAGCAACAGTAACCTACGGAGGCGGGGCTTAATCACTACCTAAAAGTTTATTTTAATCCCAGAACATTTTTATACTGTAATTTTCTGAAGAGAAAAATATTATTACAATATCTTCAAATAAAGTGGAGGAGTTTAAGGAGCATATGTCCATATGTTTATATGCATATGCATATACATATGTTTACTGCATATGTCCATTTCAGAGTGAAATACTACAGAAAAAAACATCTCACACATAATGTATTGTCCTATTCTTGTGTTACATACAGTTTTCCATAGAAAGAAACGGTCAACTGACAGATTCTTAAAGTGCATTTTGGGGAATGGAGATAATTAAAACTTCAAGCAGCAGCTTAATGTACTTCAATTTGCATGTTTATTTATGAAACACCAACAGTTATGATGGGAAGTAACGCTCTGATTTTTCCCCCCAGATTTTTTTCTTTGTGGCAGAAGAAGACTGTTTTTCATTTTTGTTTTTTGTTTTGCAAAGGACACATATTCACAATAATATCCTTGCAAAAAAGGCTACCATTAAAATGGGGCTGACAGCTGAATTCTGTTTAATTATAAACATGTCTTTATGTCTTTGGAATAAAAGATTTGCTAAAGCCTTGACAAACTTTTTTCTATTCAGATACTAGAGAATTAAATATAGTATAGAATTAAAATAGTATAATACACAACATGTCAATACAAAATTATTAGAGCACAGGTGGACTACAGAGGTGAAAAGTTTACAAGGTCACAGTAGTGTCTGGATCTTCATATCTTTAAGAAGAATGTACAATTATAGTATTTCTTCAATAAAATCTCCGTGGAACGCTTCTTCTCTCTTACTTCTAAATGTCAAAATGCTGAGGTAAAATTGTAATTGGACCATTTGTGGTCTTGCCCTGCCTCTAATGCTTGTGTGATTCTAAGCTGTAGACAGGAAAGCCTATACCACACAGGGCTTAATGAACAAAATGAGATCTCTCTGTAGAATAAAAGTGCAGCAGATACGGTCAAAGTTCAACAGTAGCCTTTCAGCAGCTAATTGGCTGAGCTTGTGATTTCTCCCAGAAGGTCCCATCATCAGAGCCTTCAACTTCCTGCTTTTAGCCCTCTTGCTGTGACAGCTTAGAGCCAGCAACTGACCCAGATCCACTGTACGAGTGGTCATAACTGAGCTTTAAACAGAACTCATTTCTTGTATTTTATGAGAGCCTGACATAAGGAATCCCTATGAAGTATACACTGGGGATGGTCTGAGCTTCAGCAGAAAAGAGGAGATATACTGCAAAGTATCTATAGATGTCATTGGGGAAGTACTGTATCTTTGTAAGTGGAATTTCTTTCTTCTCCTCTCTGTTTAATTATTTAATAAAAGTGAAGGCTTAAACTAAACAGGTTTGACCTCTCCCCTAACCACCAACAGCTCTGAAGGACCTCCAGAAAAACATGGTTAGAACGCCAACAGAACCGGCTTAATCTTGGCTTATGTTGGGCTCCTTTATGTTGTCACAGAGGGAAAAATCTGAAACTGACAAGAGCTACAGAGCTAATCTTCCTGCAGTCAGGTTGCAGGGACAAGTTAAAGATAAGACAGGGCTACAGATAAGACTGGAGACCCCTGCAGCAGAATCACAAGCTGCTAGAAGGAGATCTTTGGACTTGATAGAAAATGAAAGGAAGAGGCTCTGCAGCTCAGTGGCCAAATCTCCCAGAAAATTAATTACACTGACGCCCCCATGCCGCCATCTTCAGCACTTGACATTCTGCTTGAGTGCCTTGGTCGGAGACTGAAAACAAGATCTTGTGGAGGTCTATGTGTCAACAGACAGAGATATGTAGAAACCTCATTTTGGAGAAATCAACATGACAGGAACTTGCACAACTTGAATGTATAGAAGAAAGACAACACATCAGTCAATGTTTCTTCTGTCTTCACTGTTCCTCTCTTATTTAGTGCTATCTAAATTTTGTTATATTGTTGTCTGACCCTCAATATAATGACAATAAAGCTACTACTACTACTACTACTTATATCAGTTTGTTCTTCTAATTTGCATAAGCTTGCCACTAACTCATAAATCATGTTTCTGGGAAAATAGTTTTTATAAATCTTTTTAAAAACAATACAATACTCCTTCTATAGTCTCAATTACATTTAAAACGAATAACTTATATTGATAGTATTAAAAAGTAGAGTATTTGAATTTTTTCTCAATTTCCTCCAGAGTAAACAAGGTTGAGTCAGATATAGATAAGGACACTGACGACACTTGTATATAAAGTTATATCAACTTAATAACGTATACCCTTAAAAACCTCAGCCACTGAGGAAAGTTGCCCCACTCCCTGGTTCACTCATGACCTGTGTAAAATAAAAACAGCTGGATGTATCCAGGAATGATGCTTCAGATGTTCTGGGCTTGCTGTGAACATCAAAGGACTTTGTCAAAGTCCCTTAAATATACTCAGTCACAGTTCTGCTCCAACCTAATTAATAACAATCTGGCAATCTTAAGCATCTTTTTTCTACAATAAATCATCTCCTGAAGCCACAATCTTCATCAATTGAGGCTACAGAAGAGTGATGTAACAACTTCATTGACTTTTTCAGAGCCAAAGACAACAACATCCCCTCACTGATGTCCAGCTCTTCCTCTCTGCCTCCTCATGTCATTGACCCTCTGTCTGACAGCTCACCATTTCTACTCCATTTCACTGGCATCAGACAAAAATACATTGAGAGAATCCTCAGGAAGATGAAGCCCTCTACTTGTGCCCATGAGCCCATTCCCAGAGTTCTGCTCAAATCATATAAACAAGAAGCCCATCCAGAATTACAGGTCCCCTTCTGATTCTCCTTAACCTGAGTGCTATATTTGATACTGTTGATCACATTATCCTCTTAGAGTGCATCCACACCACTATTGTCAAACTCTGCACTTAAGTGGTTTCAGTCCTACCTTTCTGGTACTTTTCCAGTAGGACTGCGTATGTCTCACTAGGAGGATGTAGTTCTATATATCACCCTGTCACCTGTGACAGGGTGAAGGATTCTGAAGGATCAGTTCTTGGCCCCATCCTGTTTACCCTGTGCATACCCCTACTCTGACGTGTAATCAGCAGACATGGGATGTCTTTTCATTGCTATGCTGATGATACCCAGTTGTACATCAAAAGTGCCCACAAGCCCTTCTGTAGCCATGTCACCCCTCAGCACCTGTCTTGAGGAGATAAAGGCCTGCAGGGTTCCCATCTCTCCTATACCTGGATGAGCACAAATGTCCTCCAGTTATACAGCAGCAAAACTGAAACACTCCACACCAGATTCAGGCATCCCTCATACCTCATCTCACCTTTGATGGCCCTCTTTCCTCTAGTCACTAATCTGGGTGTTAGGTTTGACCCTCAGCTGACTTTTGATGACCATATAAGACAAAATGTCTTTATACCATCTCAAAATATATCTGAGCCCCTCTCTAACCCTGTCAGATGCAGGGAACTTCTCCATGCTGCACCACGCTTATGAAACATCCTCTTACTATCTGAGTCACAGACCCTAGTCTCTTTATGTTGTGTGTTCTATGTTATTTACACTATATCACTTAATAATAATAATAATAATAATAATAATAATAATATTATTATTATTATTATTATTATTATTATTATTATTATTATTAAATGAATGTCTTTCCTAATATACTTGCATCACACATACATACATAATCTCACCAGTCCAGCTCTCATGCAAGGATACATTAGTGCTAGTGCTAGTTAGCGCCACAGCATCATTGAATCAGACATTTTATTGTAACCTGACTACATTTGGAAATAACCTGCCAAGGAACCGAGTGCAATATTAGGTCATTATTCTATAACGGTGAATGTTCACACAGTGCCCCCCCTCCCACAAAAGTAGCTGGTGCTCTCACTTTGCAGACGGTTTGCGTGTACTTGCAGCAGTGTTCCTGCAGGTCCCATAGGAGCTTATTAGAGGGAATGGTAGGGCTTCTCATAACCTCAGCACACGCTCGCTGGCTCCCATCACAACAGCCAGTGGAGGAAGGGGAGAGAGGTTCACAATTACCAGGCTCATGTCACCCGTACTTCAGACACATTCTCACTGCAGTGGCTCTGCAGCATTAAGCAGAAAGGTCACTGGTTTGTTTGAAATTCTGTTTTCAAAGATTCTAATCATAAAGTAGATAATATAATCCACATTCATGGCAATTTTTTGCTTGCTGTGTAAGGATACATAAAGTGATCCACCAGTCAGCGTTTTGTTGTCCTTAACAAATGGCAAAATGTGTGCATGCCTGTCATATTACGAAGCACATTTTTAAAGATTCTTTTTTATTTTTATTTTTTTTATTTTTGTCTTTTAATTTTATTTTTTACAAATGACATTAAATAGTGACAGAAACCAGGGACAGCAATTACATGGTATGCATTTTAGAAAACTTGGACAAGGACACTTAAATTGTAGGGTATTGATACCTTTTCGGGGAATGTAAAATATGACTCCTCTTTTGGCTCTTCTCAGATATGGAATTCCTCTGTTACACACCCCATAGAGGAGGGATACACTGGGAAAGAACAACAAGTTAATCTCAAGGTAAAGCTTATTCTAAACTAGTTAGGAGTCACAGCTGGAATTTTCTGATCCGTAATCAAATGTGATGTCTATTGAACCACTAGCCCCAAGGACTGGAGCAGATTTTGATAACTGTCCCTGCTAGTTTGAACTTCTGTCACACTCAGATTGGAAAACTGCCATTTTACATCATTTTATGTGCACTAAAGATAGTGGACGAGAAAAGGCTAGGCCCGGGATAACTGACTAAATGTGACCTAACAAGGGTTTGTTTGTTTTAGAATGTAGCCTCTGCAGCATTGCAGCTAAACAACATGGAGTAGCTTCGTTGGTTTAGCAAGATGAGCTGAATATGCCAACATCATATGACAAGGAGTAATAAGATAATTGATTAAATTGAACCCCCATTCATTTTGCACTAATTACACTTCTGGTACAGCAACTGTGTCTTTCAGAGATGAAAGAAACAATATGAAAATGCATGGAATTGGAGAAAGATGTAATAATCCTCAGTTGCAAAAAAAGAAAGAAACAACATGAAAATGAAATGACATGAATAGATTTTAACATATTGCAATATAGTATTTGTTGCTTGATCCTGGAGTCAAGAATAGCTTGCTGAGAGCTAACTAGCTATAATATGATCTTAAGATCTTAATGTGCTTAAAATAGAGTGCATGTCATTATTGTTTAAGCTCTTTTTTAATTCTTCAAACAATCTGAGTGTTATACCTTGAATGTTTTCTAGGAGAGACTACACACACCCATGTGCCCTTATCTCCATTTGTATATTTCATTGCATCTAGACTACAAAGAAAAGCAAAAGAGTGCAAACAGCTACAGTGTTCTTGGATAGAAGGTAGCCAGGAGGAGACTGTGGCTGTGTCTTTCAGTGTGGCCATTTGGAATAGGTATGATCACTGGTGCCTTAAATGCTTTAGCACATTGTACAACCAAGTTCAGTTCAAGCATATTAAACTCTTATCCCTTATAAAATCAACTAGTAGTTATCCTTGGATAACCTTATAACTATTTGATCAATCTGAAATCCACACATATGTTGAAGACAAATAGTAGAGGTCCATTCATACCAGTCTGCTGCAAGTGCATGCTGGTAGATGACATATGACAGCTTGTTGGGGCTCAACGTTTAACAACAAATATGGCTAGAATAAGCAAGTGGTTGTGATTTCCACTTTGCATCAAACTAATTTATCTAAATGTCCCATCCCAAGTTTACTGTCAACTCAATGTGGCTGCCATGGGAACAAAAACAGTTGATGCCTGCTTATGGGGGCCTCACACAACATCCATTATCATTATCACCAGGTTTGTGTTCATTTACATTAATCTGGGTTGTCGAAAGTATATATGTAAACCTTAAATTCATTTCAGTGGAAATCCATAACTGCCAGCATTATTTTCTTTCCTCACCACTCTCTCTTATCTCTTCTTTAAGTCTGGAAATAGCTGGCACCATTGGAAATGCAGATCATGGGCATTTTGACAGGAAACTCTGAGGTAGCTGTGAGCATTCCCTTGTCTAGATAATGGGGTTTAAATGGGATATTCAGTTGTGTGCATTCTGGTTAATTGGACATCAAACACAGCATGTACGTGAGAGATTAGACTTGTCAGAATAGAGGAGACTGCCGTATTTGCTCTCTATCAGATACTTTGTTCTAAATCTGTATTATTGGACAAGAAAAGCTTCTAATTCAATTTCTCACTTTAATTTACTAGGGGAGGATTAAAAGGAGCTCATGAGAGATGTTGCTGGATTATGCTATAGCACTTTTAGCTGATAAATTTTAACATGTTCTAGGAGTGAGTCAGGCTGATAGCTCTTGTCTTGGCTTTAGATTTCTATACTGGGATATACAAGTAGTATAAGTATAACTTAAGAAATACCTCATGTATACACACTTGTTTAAAAAATTGTCATGATCCATCAATTCAACAAACTCAACCCTAGTTTTAAGTAACTACATTTGCACCTACTGGTAGTAAATTGGTCAATGGTTAACTTATCATTATTGATCAATATTAATTCTCCACATGTCACACATTCATACAATAACAGGAACATTTATACAATATGACATCTGACAAATGTCAAAAAAATACCATAGGGTTGAATCAGTGCTTCTTTCACAAAGTCTCAACAGATTTTAAACATGGTACGCTTCGTGATAGTATTTCTGCAGAGCTATTGTACCAGGTTTTATTAAGCTATGAAGGTTTTATATCAATGTGTCCACCCCCTGATGGTACTTCTTATTTGATAGAAACACAATTGTACCTCTACAATATATTGTTATTCTTCCATAACAAGCAGATGCGCGCACACACACACACACACACACACCTTTCTTTGCTGATCCTTTCTGGAAAAGTGTCTAAACTTTCCCCATTCCCATTTCCACAGGGCCCCATATCTCACTGTGGGAAGGGAAAGAAATAAGCAGCAGCGTGCTGCCTCTGCCAGGCTGTCGGATTTGAAGTTTATTAAGTATATCAAACCAGGGCCGGCCCCCTCAGGGAACATTTGCAATCCAAAGCTCTGCTTGCTGTTCCTTCCGCCAGCATCAAGCTGTCACAAACACTCCACTTAATTTGCAAAGCAGTGCACAGAGGAGGAGGAGGGGTGGGGGGGGTAAGAAAATAGGAAACAAGTGTCATTTTCCACCATGTGTGAGTACACCATTTGCATCTAAATCAATCTGATGAAAGTTGTTGGTTTTTGCTCTTGGGGAGAGGTGATGCATTGGGTTGTTAAACAGTGCTAGGTTTTATAGTTTGTTGTGCTGTGTAAAGTAACCTCAACATGAGAGCTCTACAATTCTACTAAAGCTACAGTATATTAACTTTGATTACATTTACCATCCAAAATTGCCTGTGCCATGTAGCGTACAGTAGTACATCATATATGTTCAATGATGCTGATACACAGTCAAAAGAAAAGCTTATCTTAGTGGTGAGGGTGTGTTTCATTCTTAGTGCCCTATTGAGCTTTATTGATTGATTGATTGATTGATTGATTTTGAGCCAATCATGGATAGCCAAATAAACATCAACTGCAAGTGAATCAGTGAATTTTGAGCCCCCCCACAGCCACCAATAGCATCATCACCACCCTACACACTTACGAGCTGAGTGCCTCAACTCAAAAAACTGACGGACCGTCCCTGCTCTACACTCCCAGACCAGATATGCAATTTATCAGCTGGAAAACATGCAGGAGGGCTAAAGGTGGAAGAGCCTTCTATCTGGTCTCGCTACACCAGCCACTGCTCAGTATGCTCTACCTGGGCTCATTTCACCCTCCAGCAGACAGGATAGTCTATATGGGCCCCTCGGTAAAAGACCTGAGGCACTCCCACCCAGAGTCCTTCCACCTCTGCTCCCCCCATCGCCTGAGGGGGAGATCAGACTGACAGGGTCAACAGGACATGAAGTTATGATGCTCCTAGCTTGTGTGCATGTGCATGATTGTGTAACTGTTATTACCACTGTGCGTTCATGTGTTAATGCAGGATTTGTCCATCACTTCATTGTGCACTACATACACTTACAACATCTCCTCTCAGAGAGGATGTGTTACAATGAGATAATAGAACTTTTAAGCAGGAAAACGGATTACTCCCGCTCCAGAATTAAACAATTCATTACCGCCTTTCTTTTTATAACTATAGACTAATTACATTAGCCATGATGGTTATGTCATAAGTCTGTCGTGCTGCTTGCATAGTGCAAATGAATGGACCGACTGGGGAAGATTTGAGCCATTTTAAAAGTGGTTCTGGGAAACTATGAGACTAATGTATAAGCCTACAGTATAGAGCACAAGTTATGCTATTGCTCGAGGTTATGGCGCTGACACAAACGATGATCATACAGGGTGGTCTCACTATGAAGACATTAGTCTTGTTAGATGAGGAATATCTGACAAGCTAATTTCTGGTGTCTTTTATCAAAGGCTAATTCAGCCTCAGTCTCTCACTTTTTTTTCTCTCCTTAGTGATTTTGCTTTGATGCCATCCTTTCATCAAGATATTCCCCTTTGTAACCCACAGACTCAGTAGACAGTGTGTTTGTACTGGAGCTTGTCCTCAACTGCTACAGCCTCCATCTCCTCTATCTACAATTTCCGTTCTAGCATGTGTTCTAACAATTAGTTGTTAAGCAACTTCTGAACAGTATCATAAGTGTTCTTACATAACTGAACAAGTAAACCAAACAGCAATTATTACACCTTACTCAAATGTCACACACATTTTCCTACATTTTAAATTGCTTTTCTGTTGGCTTTAAATACACCAGAGACAGCTGTTTTGGTGATGGTTATTTTTGTGAACCAGATGGTAGAAATATAACAGAGCAATGAAAAGTTTGCTTGTTGGAGGAATCCATGGATGATTCTTCCATCTTTAAGAGTGTCTGTGTTTCTCTCACACTCAAGCTCCAGAGTATCATTCAACAGACCACTGTTTCAGTCTGCCTATTGGCCCCAACAGCAAAGCGATGTAAGATCTCACAATGACATGCCTTCCTTTGATCTCTCAATAACACAAGAGTATTCTCCCTGTCTTACAATGTCAGACCCTTAACCAGGTTCAGAAACACACACATATACACACACATACACACAAAAGATCAGTCTTCTGAAAAAGTACAAAGTCTCATTGGAGCTATGCATGTAATGAAGAGAGTGTGTGCCTGAAGCCACAGCCAGCACTGGATAAAAAAAGAAAAAGGGAAGCTGTCAACCTCAGTGGATATTCCTTTGGTTTTATTTTATTTTAGAAATGTTGAATGGAGAATTGCAATGTGGAAAATCTGGCATTATATCAAAAGGAGCGCTATGTGAATACGTGGACAAAATACATCTGCATTTAAATATGGTGCATTTTAATGGTTTTTGTAGCTGCTGCATGCTCAAGGGGTAAAACAAAGAAGATGTCTAGGGTCACCAAAGAAAACAGGTGCATTGAAATATTTTTACTTAAAGCGTGTATTTGCTACTCAAAGATGAGCAAATTAAGGCTGTGCTATGTCAACAAATGTTTCATATATAATACATTTCTCATATAATGTGATATGCATGTTAATCATTTTACAATTCACATATTAATGGTGCTGTTCCAATTGATCTGAGCAAGATGAGAAGAGCTATTTGCATAAGGCAAAATCTGTGTACAGCACTCATACATAAGTAAGTTCAAGCTGTGTCTGTTGCTTTTTTTTAGTGAGCAACCTAAGGCAAGTGTTAGCCCTTTAGCAGATTTATGCTAATGCTTTTGAAGCACAATTATGCATTGCTTTAAAATTTTAACACCTACAAAGCTAACAGCATATGGTACGCAGCAACATGTGTGTTGACTATATAAAGATTTGGTTCGCGGATGGATTTTACACAGCTGGGACTTGCGGAGGTTAATTAACCTCCAGTGAGTAACATGCACATAGTGGCACATTTATTTTCATATTTTTCATAGCAGATAAAAATAGAATTGCTACATATCTGCTCTTGATAACATGTTTTGTGTTTCATTAACAGTTGCAATAATGATATCTATATATTCTATACTGTATATTTGACATGGATGGATATTTATACAATCCATATAAAAAGAGATCTACAGAAGGTATAGATTCTAGAGCAGTGTGTTCTTACATTTTACAAGTGTCATTTTAACATGTTTTATGTGCAGAGCTGCTGTGCAAAAAATGGCTCAATCCAGTCAACCACTTCTATCAGCTCATATCAGCAATATTATAGTCTTCTACATTATTACATTATTAACAATATCACCATCATTTTGACTTGTATTGATGCAAGCACAGGACCTTCATTCCATGGTGCCATTATCACCTCATCAGATGTCAACCAATGCTCTCAGCCTTCATGCACCACTGCACACCCCTTGACCCTTTCTGGGGAAAAATAAAATAAGAGCCTTGACATGAGAGACAGGACATCTGTCACCACCATGCTGTTTGGAGTGGCAAGCCAAGCCGGCTGCTTGGAGCATTGCAGGCTTGCATTGGCAACACCACCACTTGTATTAATGCGCAACCATCACTCTCCCCTGCATCTAAATGTTTCATTACAGCCTAGGCGCAGACACAATTTCGCGGCCTATATGCGGCCGCTCACCAGCAAGCGTGCTCTCTTAAGGGAAAAGTAAAGCATAACAAATTGAAATAAATGAGAGAGGAGAGGCAACGTGGAGTAGGAGGATGACAACAAGGCCTTTTCTCCATATGGCCTTGCAGGGAGGCTAACTCTTGTATTTTTGTAATATCTCTCTGTTTCTGTCTCCTGGCAGTCAGATGTTTTCCAGTCTACTTCTCTGGTCTTCGTCCATTTATATTAGTGGTGATCACCTGATCTTTTGTTATCAGTTCTGTATGTATTTTTGACGAGACTGGACACACAAAATTGAAACGGATTGAAAAATTGAATTTTGCCAGCATCTAAGATCATTCAAAAGAACCTTAAGATGTGTTACATTGTAATAAAATTACAATTTTCTGCATCATACATGGAACAAGTCTACCAAGCTTATCTTATACACTACAGTCAGTATAATACATTTCTATGACAGGTGATCTTATCTTTTCATACAGCACATATATGATACTAGTGTGCTGGCAAATTGAAAAAAAGCCAAACAAATACTGTTTATCATTTCCTTATCAGCTGTAAACCATGTGGGATTTACAGTAAGTTTTATTATACATCCTTGATCAGTGCAATCTGTGTTGTTTTTTATCAGCTAAAGGGCTGCGACCCTTGGAGCATCAAGGAAATGACAACTCAATTCTGATAATCTCACCAATTATTTAGCAGACTCAAGACTGTGAGAGGACAATGTGTTCAGCCTTCAGGTCAGTCACTGGGGACAGTTAGATAAAAGTGGACTCATGAAACTGTATTATCTGTGATGTTTTCATAAATTTCAATGCTATGTCATAGCAAGAGATTTATTTTGAGGAAGGTATAGGTACTTTATGTCTCGTGAAAGTGTCTCATGAAGCTTTAGGCTTGTGTTGATATCATATAGAGCAAGGAGGTTAGAGTGAAACTGATTGCATTGCTATTCAGTATGTAGTAGCTTGTTAGCACACATATGCAAGTATACAAGTATGAACACACACAAACAGACACACGTGCGCGCACACACACAAATAAACGTGTGATATTTCCCCCAACCTCACTCAAACCCCCGTGGTCTAAAACCCTGTAGCCCTCATATCAATGAAGCCACACCGATATTCCACAACGGCATGTGTGTTGCCGTAGCAACACGACCCTTTCATCTCCTGATTCCTCATTGGGTATGCACATTCCGTTTGGCACTCTCATCCCCAACCCCTCCACCCCCACCCCCAAGCCAGTCAATCACACTTTTGTCTCATCTCTTCCTTCTGATTGGCTTGTTCCTTTCATGACCTCCTTCAAAGTATTGACCTTCATACACGGCTGACTGCTGAATGACAATGAGGAGAGAATCACCTGTACTGCTGTCTGTGCATGGGAAAGAGAGAGAGAGAGAGAGAGAGAGAGAGAGAGAGAGAGAGAGAGAGAGAGAGAGAGAGAGAGACAAAGCACACCTGTTGCATATTTGAGTTGAGGCTCAGGAGCTGCTTGAAGCCAGTGCTTCTCAAAAATAATGCCTTAGTTGAGAAAGGGGATCAGAGACAGAGAAGAGGCTTATGGATTTTTCTCTATATGCCTCTTTTTCCATCTTCACTTCTCGAAAAAAAAAAAATCACAGCTTTCTATTCACCTGCAAATTATATGGTATGGTTCACAGAAACAGTGATAAGAAATGAGGAGAGAAAATAAGTGTATACATATGTGTTATGATAGCATGTAAAGGACATCTTGTATATCATGGATATTTTTGACAGGTATGTTATCAGACACAATACTGTAGTTTGATTGATCACTTATGTGTATTTGTGTCATTTTATGTTTGCAGCGCGCATTTATATGTGCCTCTGCATGTTTTCTATTATCTGTGGGTCTTTTTTTGTTGTTTTTTTCTGCTCAGCTTCTTTGGAGTACCCAGGGCAGTCAGAGATATTGACTTCCTCCTACCTTCTCTCCTAACCTGAGAGCTCAGGTTGTCTGCTCCGCTGATCTCCAAAGGCCTCGGCTGTGGCAGTGTAGGAGGGGAAATGTGGAAAACTAAGTCCTGATTATCTGGTCAGTTAGCTCCTCTTATCTCCCCACTCGTCTCATCACTGACAGCAACCTTGGTGTGAGGATAGTCGGGCGGAAGATCTTTTAGCAGCTGCTATTGGAAATCCTTCTGGTGATAACTATGTGCTCTGAGGGTAGCATCGTGGTTAGGGAGGCAGCATATTACTTTAATATCTGTCTGACATGTATCACAGTGCTTGACACTACAGTACATTGCATAGTGGTAACACCTGCTTTGTTATGTCCTTATTGTGCTGGTGCTTCTGCATAGAATTTAATGCATTTCCTCCTGCCTTCTTTAAGGTTTTTGTTTCATTGCTATTTTTGCTTGGGATTTACACACACACTAGGGATTTTGCTCATCATGTATAAACCCTGACTTAAACACAAGCTAAAGATGACAACCATGTAACTTGCACAAAGATCACTTTAGTCTTGTGTATGCATACATTTTTGTTCTAAACTGAATGGTTTCTGCTTCTATTTATGACTAAAACACCATAGCTTTTGGATTGTTTGATAGTGGTTTAAAGGCTTTAAATGGCTGTGTCATGTAAACAGGGTAGCTCATAGTGACAAACCCACAGAAAATGATCATCAATCTGACTCTGCAATTCTACTGAATATTTTAGTGTCTTAATCCATTATTTTGGCTCACAGCTTTACTGTTTTGATTCACTCTGATGCTAACATCTGCCTTATTTCCAGCCCTGGCAGGTGGCTGTTTTGTTCAGCAAAGTGTTACCAGCCCAGTAACAAATGACAGAAAAAGTTAGTAACTAGCTGGTGAACAGAATCATGTATTTTGCAGCTAAATAGCCAGATATTTTCCTCAGGAGCTGGTGAAGACCAAACCCAGAGCTAAACCCAGAGTGAATATTGGACATATCAACTTCATAAGCTGATAATATATGTCAATGTTATGCTTAGCTTGTTGCACTGCTCCAAAGTGGCCAAAAGCTCCACAAAGTCCTCCACATTAAATGACCAAATACGTCCTTTGACCATGTGCACTGTATTGCTCCTATCAGCAGTAATCTGCAGGAAATCATTTGTCTCTGTTTTCCAAACCATTTCATATCACAGTTAAAACATAATGATGTTAAGTAAGCACAAAAAACACTTGTTGAGGTTTAGGGAAAGATCATGGTTTAGGTCAAATGATCACTTTGTTAACATGCGATAATGGTTAAAGATACCACTTCCTTAAAGTTAGGTAACCTTTGTCATCATGGTTATTATCATTTTGTCATAATAACCATAGGGTTAAAGGTAGGCAACGATCATGGGTTCGGGTTTTTAAAGGAACGGTCCTTGGATGTGATACTTGTGGTTGAAAACAATAAATGAACAGCAGTCTCCTGCGGCAAAGTCCACTATTAGATGGAAACCCCCATCCACCCCTCACCTCTGCCAGAGGAGATTTGCAGATGTATTCGGTATACGTCATCTGGACTATTCTACTGCTCTGGCTCACCGTTACTATGGGCGCGAGATGTCATCTGTCACTCAAATGTCACTATATGTCATTTTTGGGTGAGTGACATTACACCCTATTGTGCCATTTTTCTTGGAAAGACAGTCTCAATAATAATAATAAATAATAAATAAATTAATGCAGGTTTAAACTTCTCTAAATGTAATGGTTATTTGTAAAAGCAAGGTGAGTGTTGACACACTGGTTGACAATTGTTCAGTATAAATGGATTTTCAGCCTTTGACGTACTCTTAGGTATAGCAGTGTTCAGTTTAACTGGTTTCATTATTTTAATACTTTTTTTTTTTAAAAAGGGTTAAAAGGGCTATGGGTGTTGGCGGAAGGTTCTTGGTATCAGAGGGTTGTTGATGTGCAGGGCACTTATTCTTCATTCCATCACTTTATTACAGAAAGTGTGTGTCAGTTTTTTTAAATGTAAATGTATTTATTGCACCCCGGAAAATGCTAAACCTCATAGCAAGATAAAATATTTAATTGTTCTTATTATGTACATTCTCATTATTTTGCTAGCTTACAACATTGCATCAGAGGTAATCAGAAGCTTGTTCTGCCTTTGATTTTGAGGCTAACAAACTTTGTGCTTACATTATGAGTCAACATCCTTTCATGACTGATGTTTGACAATTTGAACCCAATATTTTCTCACATCTGTTTTCATAAATCAACATGTGCTGTTATCTCTGTCCACGTTCCCTTCATCTTCACCCAATTCATTACCAAAATAGAGAGAGAAACCTCAGACACCTCTCCCTCCCTACAGTCCCCCTCTCACTGATCTGACTACAGATGTATCTGGGTTCGATCACAGAGGAAAAAAACTGGATTTGTTGACACACTGACTCTGGCATTTGAGACAACAACAGATACATCAGAGACGGAAAGAAGTGCTTTGTTCCATCCGTCTCTGGTCCGAATAATCTGATCAAACGCGCACAACAGAAAATGAGCCTGTTGGTTCTGTCATAGATGAGCTAAATCTGATTCACAGCAGGGTTCCTGAGAGTAAAAAGAAAATAAAGCTAATTTGTAGAGCTCTGTGGAGGTAAGGTTGTCTATGTGTAACATCTGCATCAAAAACTGTAGATACAAATTGAAACCATATTTAAAAGGTTCATAAGTCACATCATATTTTTGTTTTCAATGTTTAATTTTGAACTTCATATTTATGAATTCAATGGTTGCTCAAACTGTCTCAATCTCTTGCATCTCTCTTTTTAAAAAAAGTATTGTTTGGTCTCCTTTTCTCCCTCTTTCCCTTTCTCATATTTTGTTTCTGCACCACCTGGCTGTGTGCTGTTGATGGATGAGTCAATTTGGCCAAACCCTAGCAGATCATAAGATGTTAGTCCATATGATGTGACATGGCATCTCTTTATGAGATCCACTGTATCCAGCCCCCTCCACCTCCACCTGACGTACACACACACACACACACACACACACACACACACACACACACACACACACACACACACACACACACACACACACACACACACACACACACACACACACACACACACACAATTTGGCTTGCTCAAAGATTTGTCAGTAGTGGGCAAAAAGGGATAATGAGAATGAAAATACTCACTTTCTCTCTCCATTCTTTCCCTTCCCATGCACTAAATGACATTAAGGCCTTGCCTAATAAAGCCGTTTTCTTAACTGTACAATGCTGCATTCTCAAATATTTTCTGTTTGTTTGTTTGCATGTAAATCTGAGTGTCCAGAGGCAGAGTGAAATTGGTTGAGTTGTCATCTCCCCGATTTGCAGGAAGAGTTGTGGAATTATTCCTTGTCCCCGGGCCTAGAATCCGTTCCCATGGTCTGAAAACACACAAGAACTCAATGCAAATGTGACACACACAATAGATGTGGTCATATATTTAGGGCCCGAGCACTAAAAGTGCGAGGCCCTATTGTAATTGTAAGGATTATTATTAGGGCCCGAGCACTGACCAGTGCGAGGCCCTATTGTATCTGTCCTGATTCTTATTATTATAGTTCCTATAAAACAAATGCCTTTTTGACAGCCTAAACGTGGCCCAAAACTCACCAAAACTTGCAATCATGTCCGATCCGGCGAAAAATTTGATATTTTAAGGATCGCGGAAATGGGCAACGCAAAATGGATCAATAGCGCCCCCTAGAACATTTTAAAAATCGAGCCCCTCGACTCAGATTGACGTAGATAAACGAAATTCGGTAAACACATGTACCGTGTAAAGACGCACTAAAAAGTCTCTTGGACCAATGGCGTCACTCCAAAAGGAAGTCGGCCATTTTGAAAAATATGTGCGATTTTGGCGAACAAACTTGTCCTAGGGATTTCATCCGACCGACTTCAAATTTACTCAGAATCCTCTTGAGACATTGGAGATGAAAAGTTTAAAAAAAACGTTCTGATAAGGGATTCGGTTTGGGGCGTGGCGGTGCCGACAATTTCCTTTCCTTCCTATTGGTGATCAGATCAATAGAACTTTTTTCAAATTTCACAATTTTCTTTTTTTTAAGCCACCATTGCTAAATTGCTAATTAATTACTTTATAATCAAAAATCAAGTTAATAATTTTCCATTTTCAAAGTCTCATTCCTTGCCTGCTTACACTGTAAAAAGTCCCCTCAATAATACTGTATATATTACTTTATTTAAAGAGTATATTTCACCCAATAAATTAATAATAAAAGTAAGAATATTTAAGTAAGTCATTATCTTGTATGAAAAAAAAAAGATTTAACTGAACTATACAGTAAATTGATTTTACTGTTACGGGAACTTGGACTTGGAATATCTATGCTAGAGTGATTAAAGTTTAAGGACACTAGAACATGTTAGCACTCTTTAGATTGTCCCTACCAAACCTATGCCCCTTGCTTAAAACATTTACATTGGCAGAAATCTTCAGTCTAAAACCACTTGTCTAAAAAATACTCATGACATAAATTTAAGGACAAAATCATCTTAAATTACAACCTCTATCCACATTCAGTCTAGAGATGTACAGAGTGGTGGTTAATCCTTGTTAATTACTGGGTTTGTTCTGTAGCCCTGTAGTGAGTATATCAGATTTCCAAAATTTAAAATTGATTCCATGGAATTTTGCATCATCCAAAGTTTAAGTTTTAGCAGACATTCAACTGTATTTAAAAACTAGACAAAGTAGGTTAAATGTAAGTCTTTTGTAAAATGCGATTTTCAACATTTTCAACTATTTTAAAAATGTCTAATTAAATTAACAAGGTAAAATGTGCTGATTAATAAGCTTTAGAGAAGGGGCAGATGTATTATGAACTTTAGATGGAGCAAGGTTATCTGCTCTAAACTGCTTCTGTTTTTTTTGTTAGGCTAAGACAGCTGTATACTTACTGATATCATGAGATTGATATTGATGCTGACGTAAGGAGTTCTCATGTTAACTGTTTTAATGCTAAAATGTTAGAAGACTATAGACACTGGACTGTGAAGATGTTCTAGCAAGCTGAATTTTGTAAACTGAGCTCAGAAGTTTGCTGTCCTTTGTAAACTGAGGTCTGATGTTCTGGTAAGTAAATTGTTTTTTGTGATGTGATTTGTTTTAAGATTAGATACACTAAAATACAGTGTGAAGGTGTTCTAAGCTTCCTTTTCTAAATTGAGGTGAGAAGTTTTGCAGTTAAATAATTGTTTTAATCTTAAAACATTTGAATATTAAAATAATTGAACACAAAAGACAACTCTATAATGAATACAGATAAAATATTCAACAATTTTTGAACTCATAACCACTAGCAGCATATTTAAATGGCAACATTTATTTGCTTTTGTTTAATAAATGCAAACAAATAGCTCTACCTTTTCTTGATTTGTTAATGTGTGGCAATGCTAACTATTTATTTGAACCAGGTTAGACCTAAACCATAGAAAGGATAAAACTGGTCAAAATTAATCAAATAGAGCATGTGAATTGTCAAATCAAATTCTTATTTTTCCTTTTCTAGATTACTTATTTTAATTAAGTCTGATGTGGTTAATGTGCTGACCTTTTTCCACATAGGCTAAACTTTATTTCCTGGTTGTTCCTTGTACTCAAGTGTGTCCGCAGTAAAAGATGCACAATTTCAACCAACTTTTAAAAAGTGGTTGGAAAATATTGCCTCAGTTTTAAAGTTTAAAGTAACATTTTTGAATAGTGTAATGAGGCCTGATAGTAATGTCTTCAAACCACTCAAGTTAAAGATCACTTTTTATATTTTGAGACTACAATAATAAAGAAATTAATTAAAAACACACATGGTTTTTCTGGCCAACTAGTTCCACTCGATGAAGCTAGGGTTCAGCTTAAGAGCTTTGTAAATGGTATTTATGAAATTTGTTACAAAGTTGGACTGATCTGCTAATATTATACAGAAATTGGTGAGAACGTAAATAGTTAAAGAATGCAATTTAACAAACAGAAACAGAAGGGAAAGTAAGCTGTAACCACTTACTTCAGTTTAATGGTCTGTTCAGCAGGGTTAGGGTTAAGGTTAGAAAATGGAAGTAAAAGTGGCATGATCAGCGGATATGAGTCAGAAACTAGTTGGAAATGACTTGCTAAGTGTCACCTACTTTCTGTAAAATTACCATGACATTTGTGGTCCTGTAAAATTAAGTGTTACCCCTGTTTAATTTAATTTTTCTATATTATAACTTTATCATTGGCAATCATAATTTTACTTTTACTACAGAGAAATCTCTTTAAAGTAATAGTAACTTTTCCAAAAAGCTGCTTTGATATATTGGATTTCTTTAAAAGTTGCAAAGTGCTTGTACATCATTTCCATAGTAAATTCAATCATAGGAAATCTGAACATATTGCTCCATTTTACAGCACATTTGAAGTATTGCTGTGTGTGTCAGTACTTCAAAGTTAAACTTTTTGGTATTGCATAGTGATAGTGTAGTGTGTGCAACCTGGGCTCCATCTCTATCTAGACAGCTGCTTCTGTCATTCTGTTTGTATCTCCTGCTCTCCATACTTCTGTCTCCAGTTCCATCCCTGCAGTTTTTTTCAGGAACAAGTTGACTTTGCTCCTTTTATTACTGACACCTTTGAACTGTTCTCTCCCTATCTGACTTTAATTATTACGATGCTCATGAAAACGCCTCAGAGATGCAAAGAAAGAGAGGAAAGATTTGAAACATTTACTCACATGCGGTGCCATGGTAACCATTTGGTTATAATTTAATGTCTCTTTGTTGTGCAGCTGCTGAATAGAAAGAGGAACTCTCAGCTGAAAGGCAGTTCATTGCACCGCTGGATGAATTCTAATAATCTGTCATCTCTTTTTCTCTGTTCTTTATCCTGTATCCTTCAAACCTCCACGCACTCGGCTCTCCCTTGTTCACTCAGCTTTGAAAAAAGGGTCAAAGAGCAGCTTCATCAATGGGTCATTTATTAGACTCAATGGGGAAGTAGGCTTGCTCTTTCCTTAATGAAAGAAAGCATTTTGGAGGGACTGTGGAAAGGGTTGTATTTGGAAATGGAGCTCTATGAAAGGGAACTATGAAATCAAGGAACTTTGTTTCCTGTTGATGGGTGGTGCCTGTAGAGGTGATTGAATGGAGTGTGTCACCACAAGAGAGTGCTAAGAGGCACTTCAGAGCAGAGAAAAGAGATGTGTTCAATCACTTCTGGAATTAAAAGGAAAATGAACAACAGGAAGGGCAGCTATTTACAAGAATTACTGCAAATATTTGCCACAAAGTAGCTATGAAAATACTGGTTTAATATTACAAAGAGTGAATAGACTGCAATTACATTATTGCACAAGCATACACGATCACAGCACCGCACTGATAAAGTTTCCTTCCATACATCATTACCACAAAGTCATTAACTAATTTACATGAACACACACGCACACACAGGCACATCCACACACCCCAACTGCACCTCAGGCAACAATAATCAATTAGAATATCCTGGCAAAGGCTGGTTGCACCATGTAAATGATTTGATACAAATGAGCTTTTCCTAATTAAACAGTCTAATTTGCTAAAAGGGGTGTGAGAGGGAGGTTGGTGCTGGAGCCAGCTGAAATAAGCAGCAACAACAAAACGCCCCAGGTGCTGTTGAAGATGATAAATGTGAGTAAAGCTGTGTGTTTTTGAAATGAGCTGTTACGGCAAACATGACGTGCATTTGTGTTTTATAGGAATGATTTATTTCCTGCTAACTCTATTGTGCGGCTGAAAGAGATGCTGTCACCATTCTGTACAAAACTAGCAATAAACAGTTCACACATGGTTTATATTTGAGGTCAGTAAGATTCATAATGGTATGTGCTCAGTGAAAATAGGGAAAATATGACTTCAAACTGATTTGCTTTGGAAACCACAATTTTATATATTTTCTTCTATGTGTGTTAAATGTTTTAAATAGTTGTGTAGTTTTTGGACCCTCTAGGCTTTGTGCTATGCTAGGCTAATACAGTATGACCCAGACCTAACTATGCTAACTGTGAAGAACTGTGATCAGAACCCACAACGTTTTTGCTAAGCTATTTTTAACATTTCATGATAGAAATGTTATGATAAAAAATGTGCTTGCCACAAAGTTTTGAATTTGGTTAAAAAGGGCAGTGAACAATTTAAACTTTCAATTTAAATTTGTTTATATATAAATATAATATATATGTTATTCAATGATACTTCTATTATTTATTTTAATACATTAAATTGATACAAATCTTAAGTGAGAAGAGAGAAGAGATTATGAAACATGCAGTTTTAAATAAGAAAATGATAAACTTTTAAGAATGAGATGTTACAAGGATGTAAATATTGCCTCATATCAATATTACATATAACACTGGAAAATGACTTGTGTGACAGTCTGTGTTTTGGTTTCACTCATGTACCAGACTTGAATGCCAGCTGCATCCAATCCAAACACAACCCAGATACCAAACCACATGCTAACAACAGGTGTAAAGTGGGCACAATTCCCTAAAAGGTAATTAATGTTCTGCCTGTGAGCTTTTAGCAACAATATGTTTTAGCATATCAGTTAGCAGGAGATACACAGGAGCAATTAAGCAAGGGCTACAGTACATACAGTAACTGTGTGTGTGTGTGTGTGTGTGTGTGTGTGTGTGTGTGTGTGTGTGTGTGTGTGTGTGTGTGTGTGTGTGTGTGTGTGTGTGTGTGTGTGTGTGTGTGTGTGTGTATGTGTGTGTGTCTTTGTCTGTCTGTCTGTCTGTCTGTCTGTCTCCTGGATACTACAATAATGCAGTTTCAGCATGTGACAAAAATAACACAGTTTCACCTTCAGAAAAATAAATTACACAGGCTACATAATTACGGGATCAGTGTCTGATTATGTATCTGTTATTTTCTTTCACCCATCTGCAATTAATCACTGTCTGTCCCACACTATACCACATATGTTTTGTACATTGTTTTCTCAAATAAAAGATCTGATTAACATTTAAACAACGGCTGAGGAAGAAGATCACTCATTTGAAAAATTCACATGCAAGACCTTTCAGTTCCAGGACTGTTTGATCACAAAAATCATTATTTTGTAGAGTTATAACTCAAAGGGCCTAAACCTCTTTAAAACCGCAAAAAAGCCAAAACAAAACTCCCAAAGAGAGGTCTAACTTTAGAGGGTACAATACATGTTTATAAATTGTGCTAGGGCTCAGAAATGATGTGTTAATATCTTTTTTTTAAACTCAGAGTTGCATTATTCTAACACTTTCTTCCAGCTAAATCAACTATATGGTTGAATGATTCATAGTATAATACAAGAGACCATGAATACCCAACAAGTATAAAGAATACATTAATGTTAAAGGTCCATCTTGTCTTTTGTGTCATAATAAATACAAATCATTCCTCCTTCATACGCAATGTCATTCATTCATTCACAAAATGAGTGACATTTGCCTTTAAAGAAACTATTTAAAGAACTTGTAGTAACAATAAATAAGTATAAATAAAGTGTGGTAACGTTTGAGAGTGTAGTCTACATTGGCAGTCTACTATTGTGTCACATTCTACTGTAATATCTTACACTTTGTGAACATTAGGGCAGAAATTCAAAATAAGCCACACAAAAGCCAGAAACATTGGTTATAAAACTGTTTAAAGCAATGGGAGCCATCTTATAGTGAATTCTTCATGGAGGTGTTTGTAGTTATTGGCCCACATTTTGCTTCTAAAGGACAAGTTTGATGGTACGTTTTGAAGCACAGAGCCCTGGATCATCTCTCTATTCAACTTTTTTTTTTAAATTCAACTTTTTCCTGCACTGCACATGAATCCCCCAGTAGTGGCTTACATCACATCCCCCCACTTTTTCTCAAATTCTGTTTCTGACATGCTTTAAAAGCCCGTCACCACACAATGAGGTCAGTCGTCAGAAGCCAGAGTGGCAGGATGAGGCCCTGAGAGGTGTGTTCACCTTCTTTGGCTCCATTCATCCTCCCCCATCATTCTTCTCTCTCGCTCCGTTCACCCCGGAGGTGCACTGAATGATGGGTAATGCAGTGTATGTATGACAGATCTGGGTTGACTGCTTCCAGTCACCTCCTCTGTTGGCCCTGTGTCTCCTGCTGCAGAGCAGCAGAGAGCTGCCTCCTTTGGCTCACATGCACCAAGAAATGTGCGCATCTGTCCTCTGACTTTAAAACATAGATAATACACATACATACAACCACATTATGAAAACATGCAGGCTCTTTTGCACGATATCTCACATCACACTGACTTTCCCTTCTCTCTCTCTGTGTCTCTTTATATCGTCTACATCACACTTTTTAATACTCTCCCCATCTCCCTCAGTATCAATAAATCATTCTTGGGCAGCTCCGGCAGACTAAATCAGCCACTATGTAAACATGGCTGCTAATCCATCGGCAGCCAGCCTAACTCCCACTCCCTTATATCCTCCTCTTCACTTTATCTAGCGGCAACCACCAGGGAGCTTCTGATCAGTCAAGCTGGTAGGAGAGCAATCTCTATGTGTTTTCACTGTCTGCAGTCTACAGAAACCTGCTACACACAGAGAGACATGTGAAACACACAGGCACAGATCTGACACACTGAAAGAACCTGGAAGACAGAGGTTTGATAATCGCAGGGAAAGAAGGAATCTGAATACTTCTGCCACTTCCTCCTTCTATATCAGTAACAGACGCTAGATAGGGCTGCATGAGCTTTTGGACCTAGCTTATGAACTCAAAACAAAGAACACTGAATTTTTATGATTGTCAGCAACTCCCATGTGCAGGGTCAAACCAACAATGAACTGATCCAAAGCTTGATATAACATATTCCCCTGTGCCATATGTTGTCCAGATACTATTAAAAACACATCACTGAGTCACACTGCTGAACTGGGTGACATGCTTCTTCACTGTGAAGACAGTGGTTGCCATAGTTTGTATAGAAATGGCTCCACAGAGTGATAATAGCACTCATTTTTTCAGTCGGTTCTATTAACAGAGCTTTGCTAGCTTGTTGCAACATATCGAAACCTTTTGAAATTTAGAATGTAGTACAAAGTCAAGAGAGATGGTATGAAATCTCCTACTGGGTGCCATTAAACCAGAGAGTGTTATGAGAGGATGTAATTAGAAAAGTGCCTGTCAAACATATGTGATGGAAATATTTAATTTATGTTTGCTTCATGTATTATCTTCAAGATCACTGCAATCATCTCAGCAGATTTCATGTTTTTTTGGCACTATTTTTATAGTTGAGAACAGATTTAAGTCACATCCTTCAAGTATGTTATGATTTATTAGGTCTGTTTCCATTTTACTCTGTCACATTGTTTTTATCAATAACCTGTCCACTTCATCTAAACTTTTGACTTTTTTTTTCAATTGGCAGGCATTTCTTAATGCTTAACACTTTCTTTATCTTATTAGAACAGTATCATGACTGACTTCTAGCTACACCACAGGGCTTTTCCCTTCACCAGTGAAGACATTACCTAAAACACCATCTCACTCAAGTTTAGACACAGATTTTTGACTGCTTCTTCAAAAGGATCACTGTGGGTAGACTGTCCTACAGAGCTGAACTTGAGGTGAACTTGTCTTCCCTGCTGTGAGAAAATCCACTTTCCACAGTGATTCCATTCACATTAATTGAATTTGGTGTGAAGTGGTCCTGTCTATAAATACTAATGAACCCTAAGACCCTATGACTTCTAGTAGCTGTTCGAATGAAGTGACTATGAGAAAGGCAAAGATTACCTTCTAGCACAAGCTTCAGTGGGGTTTAGCAGTGGTCCTGAAGCTGAAAATAAGTGTAAAATTAAAGTTTTCTGTTGAAAACAAGAACTTCCAAACTACTCAAGACTTTCAACCTGTTCCAACCTCTATATTCGAGACATATTGAATAATGACAGTATTGAACAGACCAACCTACCTACCAAATGAGTTCTGTTTCAAGCTTTTTTTGCACTTTCTGTCCCAAGACTGCAGTATTTTCCCTAAAGGCTTTCCCAAGGCTTGTATTGTTTTGTCACAGTCTGTAGCTTCACCAGGTCCACAGGTCAACACAACCAACAGGACCAACAGAACATAGAGTTTAAAATGGATGATTCCGCAGAAACTGAGCTAAGAGGACACTGTGGATTTAACCTTACAAATGGTACCTCTGCCCATGAACACATACACAAGAACACAGAGCCAATAATGTAATGGTGAATCAAACCTATTAAACTGCATTAGTTGCACTGTGGAAAGGACAGACGAAAGACGATCAAAGTACAATGCTTTCATTTTTTTTTTGTGCCACTATTCTCCATCTGTATTAAGAGGGAAGGGAAGATAAATTAAAAGGAGAAGACTAGTATACTTGCTAAAGCAGAAGAGAAGCAATTAAAGGGTCAGTGAGTAAGATTTAGTGGCAGTCGAGTGATGAGGTTCCAGATTGCCATTAAATGAATAACCCCTCCCCCTACCCTTCCGTTCCCAAGGAGAACAAATTGTGTAGGAGAACGCAAAATGCAAAAAGAGTCAGCATTTCGTTTGTTCATTCTGGGCTACTGTAGAAATGGCAGTGCAACATGTCGGGCTCCATGGCAGAGGATCCACTCCCTCTGTAGATATATAGGATATAAGATAACAAAAGCACAACGATTCTTATTTTCATGGGATTATACACTAATTAAAACATACTTTAAATATTGTATTCCATTTCTGCCAAGTCCATTCTACTATATGCCTCTAAATTCTACTCACAGCACATTTAAAACACAATTGCTTAGTTTTCTGGGCACTCAGCTTCACCTTCATTCAAACCTGTTTTTCTCTAAAGAAACAGTAACAATTGCATATCTGATTGCACAGTCAGATTGGCAAGTAGAGATAAAGTGAAAGGACAGAAATGAGAAGAGAGATACATGCTGAGGAACAAAACAGAGCTCTATTCACATGACAACATGCTCTTTGGAGAGATGGGGAGCTTTACAAATATGACAATTATACTGTAATAGTCTCTGTTCTATGTTATGTACTATTTCCTCCAACTTGTCTCACATTACTGCGTGAACGCATCTTGTAAGAATTTGTAAATTATATTCCACTGCAGTGTCGGGCAAGTTTCTTGGAAAATGCAATTATTTACTCTTTACTTATAACTCATTTAACAAGTACTCGTGATTTTATTACATGTTCATTTACTTTGCGTCCCAACAGATACCAATTTAGCTTGGACTACGGTCAGAAAATCCTGGGAAGATGCTTCAGCTCTGAACAAATGAAAGAAAACCTCTGACGCCACATTCAATCAGAATTTATTTCTCTAGGGGAAGTCAATATGACCCGCACTGGTGATTTTAATCCCATCCAGAGCGTCTGTAATTTTTCACCTCTCTGTCTTAAAATAATTGCACAAAAAAAATTGCTAGTATTAAAAATAATTCTGAGCCTGCCAGTGATAAAGGTCAAAAGGGTTTCTCTTTGCCTGTTGCCGAAATGCTTTCCAAAACCATGACTTTTATTACAAGGAAGGAGGGAAATACTTTATTACCCGCCTCCCTCTGTATTATTAATCATGTCCAAATGGGGCTTAAGAGAGAGCCAATTGAGTTTCAAACTATTTGAAACTTAATTGGTTTTCAGCAGACTCTAACTGAGAGATGGGAGATCGAGATAATTGGGTCTCTTACAATTTACTGCATATCACAGATGAGATGCAGTTATCTGTGATCAACTCATTAAATATAAGAAATATGTTCTATGGATATTCAAAACTTTCCTCCCAAGAAAACATTAGTTGTTCCAGCAAATAGCCAAAAATAACATATGTTTAAGTGCTCAAACAGCCAGAGGAATTATAATGTAAATAAGAAAATATTGTGATATTGTTAAAGAGCCACAACATACATAGGGAAAGGGGGTCAGAAAAGTTGGATGGGTCAAAAAAAATTTAGACTTTGTCTCTCATGTCCTTCATGGACAAGGCTGGTTTCCTTCACCCATGACTTGTGATCTAGAGACCAATTTAAAAAAAAAAGTTGTTTAATTTAACTTGTTGGGATATTCATTTGGTAACTGAGCTCTAAATGCCCCTTTGAAGTCATGTTTTTAGAGGTACACATTGTATTTTCCAAAAATTACTTTCCCAAGAGAAGATGCTTAAAATGAGAGTGAGTCAGGTGCACTGGGAATATGAGTCTGTTTTAAAGGCAGATCTCTTGTGTGTGTGTGTGTGTGTGTGTGTGTGTGTGTGTGTGTGTGTGTGTGTGTGTGTGTGTGTGTGTGTGTGTGTGTGTGTTTGTGTGTGTTAAGAAGAAAAGGAAAGAAAGAGAGATTGCATGTGCTAAAAGCAACAAGGCGGATTTCAGAGATATGAAATTCAAACGAGAGGGCAGAGGAATATGTCTCCTTTTCATTAGCGGACTGTTTTGGCGCTTTCGTATCCTCCGGCTTGGAGCCTGTCCAGACTCCCTCTGTCTAACTCTAAATAACCAAATGCATTATTCAACAGCGCCCTGCGCTCTCTCTTCTTTTAAATATTAAACTTTGAAAATTGATTTATCTTTCAAAATTCATCGCAATCACAAAAGTCATTCCTGCGCAAACACTTGATTACTCACACAGATGAATGAGCCTCAGAGGAGGTGGGGAGGTGGCTGACTGTAAGACGTACCTGAGGGCAGATGTAGGGCATTTCTGAAGGCTGACATCAGAACAGGAAGGCTGCAGTTTGTGGCCAGGGACTTAAACGGACAGGTGGGAAATACATATTCACTTCAATGATTGGAGGGGGAACGTGCATAATAACATCAAATCTCTGAGAGGAAAGTGAAAGAGATCTGGAGAGGAATAGAAAATCTTTCCAGTTGAGATTCAAGTCAGATTTTACTGCTGCTTGTGTAAATACAGTGGAGAATCTAACAGGCTGGGACAACTTAAACAGCCTGTCACAGCAGTGGTCTTTTTTAATGAAACCTGTAATGTAAATGTTGTGTTCTTGGCAGCTAACCTTGAATAATCTAACTGTGTTGTCTCATTGGCTCTGACTGGCCCCTTTGGTTGTTTACAACTGACTTCTGTTTACATGATTTTGTTATACCCAAAGGCTGCTGTCTAATGTCATAGATATTCAGAATCATTACCATGTTGATGAATAACTTTAGGTAGCTATTTTGACCATTAACATGTTATTAATAGTTTTATGGTGACTGTTAAAGACTGTCACTGAAGGTGCCTATAACCACTAGAGGGTAAATTAAGAGACAAAAGGATTATTTGTTGAGACAGTTTGAATTTGAAGATGAATAATGTTGAATTTGTTGATGTATAATACATTTCTTCCACTGACGTCATGGCAAAAGTAAAACAATATCACATACATGTTATGTTGTGTTATGTTAAGGACACACAGCAGATCTATTGTTTTGGCCATGTGCAACAAGCTGTTAACACAACATAAACATATTATCGCTTTATGAAGTTGATATGGTGAAAATTTGCAAGCTTTTAGCTATTTACACATCCCGCAGACATAGGCCAGAATTTGTATGGAGTCCTCTATCCAGCCACCGAATGAATCGAAATCCAATATTCACTCCCCTTTCAGCTCTTTTTTGCTCTCCAGCAACTCCAGTGGGAAATATCTGTCTCTTTAGCTGTTGGGCAGTCAGGGTACAGTAAGTTTTTGGAGAATCTTTGTTGAAAAAAACTGCTGCTGCATCTGACAACAACACCGATCAGAGCATTGATGGTGAACCAAAACAGTGATGTTTTCGGCTATAAAACAATGCTCTGTAGAGCCAAGAGGAACTGCAGAGTTGGATAATGATCCTGTATATTTGTCACAATGTGCGACCTCTTTATCATTACTTATTTGGTACATTGTTAACATAAAATTCTGATTTGACCAGCATGAAAGAAAGGGGAACACCAGGCCCATGTATAAATTCATGCAAAAGTCTGAAGATGTACTATCCAATAAAAACAAGCTACTGTCTCTTCTAGGTATCTTGTTCTTCAACAATCAAAAATTGGTTTTCTATTTAGTATCAGAGCAGAACATGCAGAGAAATGAGAGGAAGCTAAAGATGTTGTGTAATCTCAACTGAGTTAGATGAGACTTTACAATACAAATACAACTTGAAGTCAAACAGAGAATACCACAATTGCCTTGTTTTGTCCTCCTCCATAGGCAAGTAATGACTTTGTCATCTCCCACCAGAGTAGCAAGCATTACCTCAAAAGACTTTTTGAATTTTTTCAGAATGGACTAAATATTTTTCATGTGTTTGAGTTGTTGAGCATTCACATTACCCGTTTTATCAAACTGGTTTAGGTCAAATTAGTTAACACAAACCCTACTGAACCCGCAGTGAAAAGCGAATCTTATAGCTGAAACTTCATGACTTTAGTGTGCTGCTTTGGGGAAATTATCCACCTAGATTAGAGACTCACTGCTGCTTTTGGCTGAATTAGATTTTTGGCCCATCTTCAAACATATTATACTCGGACAGCCTTAAAGAGAGACTGGAGATACAGCCAATTTTCATTTGAACATTTACTAACGGCATACTGCGTTGATTTCATTACATTTACAATGAAAACTGCTATCTTTCTAGTATATTGCAGTTGACATGACTGAGCATGAAAAGAAAATGTAGTGTTATTTATGGTCACTCTACCATAGCAGCACTCATCTCTCTTTCTTTATTTGGAGTTGGTGTAAATAATGGCTGAAATGCCCATGGTCTTCTTTCTTCATTTCTTCTGTCCCTCTCTGCCTCTATCACTTTCTCTATCTGATTCCATGCACTGATGATGATAGCAAGATTAGCTTTTTCTGTTGTCTGCCTCCCCACTCAGACAAATGTACTCATCAGCTTAGACCTTGAGGTCAAGCACTGTAAGCTGCTATTTATTAGCTGCATTGATTCTAGAGCAGTCGGTATTCAGAAAACTTGGACAAACTGAAAGATTCATATTCACATTTATAATGAAATACGTCACTATGAGCTCCTCTGATTGTGTTTGCATGGGTAAATACTGTATCCCTTAGCAGGTATAAGTCAAACTCAAGTCAAGACTATCCTCCAGGTATGTCTCTGAGAGAGGCACCATAATATAAAGTCTATGTTGGTGGATTACACAACAACAGAGTAACAAGTAACAGAGTTGTCTTCTGGTAGCATTGGGGAATTTGGAAAATGTTGTGACATGGAGTTTAAGTTAGAGTTTCTTCCCAATGAAGTTTCTACCAAGAGTTTGATACATTTGGTTAAGTATGGCAGCTGTTGTCCAATTCAAGATGGAATCTTAAGTTAATTTCAACAAAACCTAGTACTGTCTGTTTAGCATCTTCTCTAAATGTGAATGTGTTATTTGATTAACTACAGCATGAATTGGACATATAAGGTTCTCATTCTCTTTGATTCCTAAAAAAGCTGACCAATCATGATGTTTAGATAGGTAAAACCATTTCATCACGATTAAAATCACATTTTACTGTCAGTAATACAACACTACCACTAAATCTGAATCACAGCACAAAAATAATTCACACAAATCTGGAATAAAGCCTTGGTCATCCAAAGTAGTTGCATTTATATAGCACTTTCATCCAAAGTGCTTTAAAATGCTTCTGCTGCTCATTCACCTATTTACACTCATATGTATGCACAACAATGGCAGCAAGCTACCATGCAGGGTGCTGGCGGGAGCAATTTGGGGTTCAGTATTTTACCCAAGGACACTTGTGGACAGGAGGAGTCACTGACTTTCTGATTTGTGGACAACCTGCTCTACCTCCTGAGACACAGCCAAAATGGAGGTTAAATTAATCCATATACCCATACACGGTTGCCCATAAAGTTGGAATAAAATATTTTTTACCTCTTTCCATGAAATGATTATGAAAATGTGATTTATTCTTGATAGATAAAGTGTATACATTCTCAAAATTGTATTGATCAATCTCATTACACCTGGTCAAATGTGATAAAAAGAGGAATTTGTCTGAAAACAAAATTATTCCAACTTTATGGGCGACCAAGTAATTCAATGTCAGATAATTGACAATGAAATTACTACCTTTGTAATGTTTTTGTGCTATGAAAAAATATTTCTGGCAGTACTCGGCCATTGCACGTCGTGTTTTCGATTCATCATGCCAATTTTAGTTGAAAACTGAAATGAAATTATGACTTTTATATTTAGTGTATAACTTTTAACCCAACCACTGGGGAAGCACAAGTCAGTGTGTTATTGGTTTCCGGTCCCAAGCTTGGATAAATGGGGAAGGTTGTGTCAGGAAGGACATCCGGCATAAAACCTATGTCAAATCAAATATTCGTACCATAGATCAGATTTCTATACCGGATCAGTTGAGGCCTGGGTTACCAACGGCTGCCACTGGAACTTTTGACCAGCAGGGTGCCAGTGGAGACTATTCTGCTGTTGGGCGAGGAGAAGGAGAGAGGGAAGGCATGTTGGGAGGCAGCAGGAGAGGAGGAAGGGTAGGAGTGTGGAGGTGAGAGTCAGAACTTTGAATGTCGGCACTCTGACTGATAAAGAGAGAATATTGGCTGATATGATAGAGAGAAGGAAGGTATATATACTGAGTACGCAAGAGACCAGGTGGAAGGGGAGTAAGGTCAGCAGCATCAGAGGTATGTTCAAACTGTTCTACCATGATGTGGATGGGAGAAAAAATGGTGTAGGCGTAATCCTGAAGGAAGAGTATGTTAAGAGTGTATTGTAGGTGACAAGGGTGTCAGACAGAGTGATGAGTATGAAGCTGGAAATTGAAAATATGATGATGAATGTTGTTATAGCATTTGCCCTGCAAGTTGGGTGTGAGATGGAGGAAAAAGAAGAATTCTGGAGTGACTTGGATGAAGTGGTGCAAAGTGTACTCAAGAAGTTATTGCTATATAGTGTTTATAGTTTATAGTTTATAGTTATATAATGGTTAATGGAGCAGACTTCAGTGGGCATGTTGCTGAGGGAAACAAAGGTCATGGGGAGGTGATAGGCTGGTATGGTGTCAAGGAGAGGAATGTGAAAGGACAGATGGTAGTGGATTTTGCTGATGGAAATTGCCGTGGTGAACACATATTTCAAGAAGAGGGATGAGTAAGAGCATGAAGGCAAAGCCAAGGATCAAATGGTGGAAAAGAATTGAAGAAAGTTGACAGTAGTACAAGGACATGTGGCATGAGGTGAAGTGAGTGGTGGCAAAGGTTAAGGAAAACGTTGTATGATGAGTTGTATGAGGGATTGGACACTAGGGAAGTACCGATTGGCTAGATTGAGG
This sequence comes from Scomber scombrus, assembly GCF_963691925.1. Taxonomy (NCBI): domain Eukaryota; kingdom Metazoa; phylum Chordata; class Actinopteri; order Scombriformes; family Scombridae; genus Scomber; species Scomber scombrus. Next base: position 12,269,265 of record NC_084972.1, read on the forward strand.
GACTGAGCTGGGCAGGATGTGCAGCAGGTTAGGGTGATGATGGATGGAGATGAATATGTGCTAACTAGGGATGAGAGTGAGTTGAGAAGGTGGCTGCCTGGAAAGGCAGAGAGATGGCAGTGGAGTTCCTAACTAGATTGTTTAACACAATCTTTGAAAGTGAGAGGATGCCTGGGGAGTGGAGAAGAAGTGTACTGATACTTTTTTTTAAGAAAAAGGGTGGTATGCAGAGCTGTAGTAACTACAGAGATGTAAAATTGTTCCCACAGCGTGAAGCTGTGGGTACATCTCTATAGGAAAGAGTAGTGGAAGCTTGGTAAAGAGGAGAGGTGATGATTAGTGAACAGCAGTATGGTTTTATGCCAGGAGCACAGATACAATACTTGTAGAAAAGGTCAGAAGGAGTTGCATTGTATCTTGTGGATCTAGAGAAAGTATATGAAAGGGTGCAGAGACAGGAGGTGTGGTACTGTATGAGGAAGTCAGGTGTGGCAGACAAGTATGTAAGAGTAGTGCAGGGTATGTATGAGGGCAGGGTGACAGCAGTGTGCTGTTGGAGTGACAGATGGGTCCAAGGTGGAGGAGGGATTACTTCAAGGATCGACTCTGAGCCCTTTCTTATTTGCAGTGGTGATGGACAGCTTGACGGATGAGGTCAGGCAGGAGTTTCTGTGGACTATGATGACATTGTGATCTGTTGTGAGAGAGGGGTCAGTTTGATGAGAGCCTGGACAGGTGGAAGTATGCACTAGAGAGAATGAAAGTGAGTAGAAGCAAGAGGAATATATGTGAGTGAACTGGAGGAGGGACAGCAAAATGGTGATCATGCAAGGAGTAAATGTAGTGATGGTGGATGAGTTTAAATACTTGGGGTCAACTGTTCAGAGTAACTGGGAGTGCAGAAGAGAGGTGAAGAACAGAGTGCAGGCAGAGTGGAGTAGGTGGAGAAGAGTGTCAGGAGTGATCTGCGACAGAAGGTTACCAGCAAGAGAGAAAAAGCAGGTTTACAAGAGGGTACTCAGATCAGCTATGTTTTATTGTACGGAGGCATTGATGAAAAGACGGGAGGTGGCGCTGGAGATGGCAGAGTTGATAATACTAAGACTTTCATTAAGAGTAACCAGGATGGACAGGATTAGGAATACGTATATTAGAGGGACAGCTTAGGTTGGACAGTTTGAAGACAAAGCGTGAGAGGTGAGATTGAAATGCAGGGGATGGATGCTGGTTATATCGGGAGAAGAATCCTGAAGGTGGAACTGCCAGGCAAGAATAAAAGAGGAAGGCCAAAGAGGAGGTTTATGAATATGGTGAGGGGATACATGCAAGTGGTTGGTATGGAATGTGCAGAGGATAGGAAGAGATGGACACAGATGATGTGCTTTTTTGACTCATAATGAAAACAGCCAAAAAAAGAAAAAGATTTTTAGTGTATAACCTTTGCAAATATTTACCAAGATTTCTACCTACAGTTGAAAATACATACAGATATTTGTAAATATTTGCCTAGATTTAGAAATAGGTATTCACAAATAACTGAAAAGGGCATTAAAACTGGACGTTTTTTGAAATCTAACCTAAATATGGACACACATTCACAAATCTTTAAACATATTAGCAAATGTCGAGTTATGATATTTCAATATTTACAAAATAGGTAAAATTAGAAGGATCAACTGTAAATTCTAAGCTCTGTGCAGATTAATATGACACTTGGATATCTCTGCCTCTAGTCCTACTTTCTCTCACCTCATTTTCCATTTTCTCCCAGTGGCTGGAAACACTCCATCTGAGTCTTCATTAAAAGCAATATCACCCAGTTGACTCGATTCATGTGCCAAAGAAAATCAATGAGTTATTATTGCTTTTTGTTATAGTGAGTGACTCATAAGGGCATTGATGAGCACATCTGTGTCTGACCATCACAGAAACCACAGCTCAGTAAAAGTGCTGTTGAAATACCCATTAACCTATCTATCACTCCTTCACACTCAAAGGAAAAACTTGCCTAACTTTGACTCCCTGTGGATCTTTCAAAAACAGTGCTTACATAACACACAATCACACACATGCAGACACACTTGCTGTATTTCTGGGTCTCTCTGTTGCTCCCTCTCTCTCTCTGGAGCGCCCGTGTATTTTCTCTTTGATAAAAGCACCTAAATGATGAATCGTACAGCATTCCTGCGTCTCCCAGTGCCACTCCAACTGACAAAACATCAAGTACTTCGTCCTGCTCCATTCTGTCACTGCATATCTTTTGATTAGTACACACAGCAAGACACCTGAGCGCATAAAGGATTCCTGCTTTTTCCATAAATTACACATCAGGGGTTGAGACACCAGATTTGTGTGTCACCCAATCATAGCAACCCATTTTAGGTAAGGAAGGAGTCATGTTTGAAATAGCATTGCTGTGCCTTTCATTCGGAAAAAAGTGTCAAAGACAGGCATGCATTCTGTGGAGATAGAGGGATGGTTACCACACAACTTATTATTGCATTTTTAATCTTAAAATCGCTTGACACACAGCAGAAGTTGACATATTTTCAATACAAAATGTTTTCATCATGTAATTCTTTCAGGGGTTGGTTTTCACTTTGTACCACTTTTTCATAATGTAATAAAGAAAACAGGGGGAGAAAGGTTAAAAAGCTTGACAGATAGTGCTAACTATAGCAAGTGAACCTTTCTACAAGATGACAATTTGAACTGATTTGCCCCTTGGAAGAAATCAAAAATGGCAAGGATTTAGCAAGGATGGTGAATATACTCCTTTAAGGGTCAGGCTATTGAAACATTTACTCCTACTCTGATATTGTCTTGTGACATTAGCACCTTAATGGAGTTTGCTTAGATAATATAATGTAAACACCTCATGGAAAAGGGTTTTAGAGTAGCTAGGTTTTTGAAGGGGCCTATTTGCAGGTAAAAGAACATAACAGGGCTTGTCAGGTGTAATAGAGATACCTGACATTCAGCTTTCCGAAACATTTTTAAAGCAACAAGTAACAACTAACACAAACCCATAGAAGCCAAATCATGTTGGCCCAGAATGCACAAGCAGAAGTGGTCTGGCAGAGCTCAAAATTTCAAGCAGGTTCTGGTCCTATTGAAGTAAGTTCTTATGCAGCAAAGGATTCTTTAATTATTGTCTATTTTTTCCTAAAAACCATCCATCTTCATTGTCATTTGGATAAATCTAGACGCAAGACATGGATCATGCATTTTTAGAATCACACTTAATTACATATTTACATTTTACAGTTATCAAGAGGTACAGGGGTTTTGAGAGGCACATCATAATCATATAGCACTTCCAATAGTTTGCTGATTAGACTTGCTTTCAGCTGCCATGCTCAATCTGTTCTCACTGGATGTTTTCCAGACTAAAATCTTGCAGGGAACTCGAGGCTGAGGCTTTGCATGGGTCTTGCATTGGTCAACAATTATAAATAATTTACAATCTCAAAATCGATGACAAAACACGATAAACAGAAACTGAGTAAAGATAAATAGCAGTCACAACTTGAATCTAACCAACAGGGACCAACACATTCTCACTTCCAACTCATCACATACTGAAGTTTGGTCAGGACCCCTTGCCATCACCTTTTAACACACTGGGTACTCATTTAGCATCATTTATCAATGTGCAGTATCACAGCAGTCACTGTTAAAAAAAAATTCTGTTTAATGGTGTTATAGTGCTGTATTTCAGGCCTGGTTAAGTTTAGGCACAAAAACCACAGTTAGGGTTTGGGAAAGATCATGGTTTGGGTTTGGGTTGAAAACTAAGGCTGGAAACATGAAGCGAACAGTGGTCTCCTGCAGTAAAGTCCAGTTTTTGCTGTCTTTTTATCTAGCCATCCACCCAGCCCACTTCATCTGAATATGGAAATGTGTCTCCTTATATAGACACCACTGATCTAATGGTGTCTATTTCAGATGTAGGAGTTCTACAGAGGTCTATCAAACCACCCTGCTCGTACAAAAATGATGCTAAAGGGGTACCCATTGCATGAAAAAGTGATGCCAAGTATACATTTGAAGTATACAATGGTTTGACAAATGGTTTGATTAGAGTATTGTCAAAAAATGCACCCCATATAACCCACATTTGTTGTAGTGTTTGCAGTGTTTTAATTACAATTAATTTAACTAAAGCTATAACCAAAATGTAATACTAACATGGATCAAATGACTGTGTGAAAGTGTTGTCACTCGTAATGACAAACTAACTCCTTTAAGTCATTATAGGTGGCGTGCTTATTTTATTTAGCTACATCTACTGTATATTTTGGCTGTAGATAGGTAGTCAGATGTAGCTTACACACACACGCAGCCCCATAGCACTGTCCATGAAGCTGAACCTTGAAAAGCCTGTGCAGGTTTGCTCATCTATATTTTATTAATTATACAATCCACATCATGACTGCCCAGCAGAACATCTGGTATCCTCCACCATTAACACAGACATAAATAACAGTATAAACATAAATGAATATTAATGCATGTCTATTAGCATTAGCTTTGTTGCTATGGTCCCAGTGGGCAGCCTTATTAGCTTCAGCCACACACTGGGCTTCTGGATCAAGACTCATCACTGCAGCTTCAGCAGACGCAGGTGAATAGCCTGTTTTCCTCTGAGGAAACAGCTTTTTCACTCTGAGTCGTGACAACAGCTTGCTAGTCTTGACAGAACAGCTTGTGCGTGGCTGTGCTCAATGCTTTGTATAAGTGGTTGCTGTGTATGTTGCCACCTTTCCTAAAGACTCTGGATGAAAAGCAAGCTATATCAACTTGTTGGCAACAAGGACTTAAAATGGATATAAGGCTTGATATGTTGTGTTGCTGTCTAATTCTGTGGAATAAATGCAAGTCAAAGCAGTGAAATGTTGTTGTGCCACAACATCAACAAAATTTGACCTGCATCTGAGTTTTCATTAGATAAGACATAAGGTGCAGTCAGGCAGAAGAGACAGATTTATTGCTTGTTAACTAATTTTGCTGCATTGTTTTGTTTCTTTGACACTATTCCTCATAACATCATCCAGACTGTTCTTCACTGCACTCAGTTATTTGTGGTAAGTTTCTTAAATGCCTTGTGATTAATTCAAATCATTATGAGTGTGCTTTATGTACACGATTTGATTGAAACGTGCATTGCATTCGCATAATTACAGCGCTGTAGAGTAGGGCTTATTGTGCGATCCAATCTAAACCACTCAGACTTGAAGCTTTGAGTATTCAAGGGGACTAATATGAAATCACACAAATGTATTGTGTATAGTGTTCTCAATTATACACAATTACAGTCTGGCCTTTCAGAGACACAAAAGCCTATTTTGGGCTAACATTGTTCAGCAGAAATGGTTTGCGGTTGTTTTATAGAGCTAAATGGGAGAATAATCATGAGAATACTGTGAATGATGAGGGGGAGAAGATATACAAGGAGAAAAAATAGAAAGAGTCTTGCTACAAGAAAACCAAGAAAAATTCTTAGCATATGTTTGGAAGAAGCTGATTTTAAATTTTTAGATATGAGAGTGTGAGAACTGCGTGTCTCTGAGCACACATGGTATTAGTATGTAGCCATGACTCTTTACACAGTACAAATGTAAGGAACAATAGTTTTACATGTTTTAGGGCGTTTTCACACCAACAGCATTTAGTGCATTTTAACTGAACCATAGTTCGTTTGACCCCTTGTTTCAGTTCGTTCGCACTCAGGTCCGCCCCAAATTAATCGGTCCGAGACCACCAAAACAAGGTGGTCTCTGGTGCAGTTCCGGTGATGAGAAAGCAACCTGAAACAAATATGTCCAAAACTATCTAGTTGTAATGAATTATGGGTATGGGGGGCACTGAATTATGGATAAAATTATATATTTAATTTCATATATTTTATATTTCATTTATATTTCTTCCTGAAGTGACGTGCAATGCGTTTTCGGCGACTCCAGTACATCATCAGATTATTTTCCAGTCACAGACGCACCTTGTTTTCAAACTGTATCATTTGCTAAAAATGACCAGAGGTGTGAAGTAACGAAGTATTTGTACTTCATTACAGTACTTCAGTAGATTTTTCAGGTATCTGTACTTTACTTGAGTATTTGTTTTTCTTGTGACTTCTTGCAACTTTTTGCTTTTACTCCCTACATTTGAACAAAAAAATCTGTACTTTCTACTTCTTACATTGTCAAAACAGGCTCTTTTCAACCTCAGTGACATTATAAAAAGAAGACATGACGTGCAAATGAGTGATAGAAAACCGGTCTTTTTTTACTGTGATGTTTGCGCCCATATATATATCATATCAAAATCCTCTACTGACAATATATATATATATATATATATATATATAATTATATATATATATATTGTCAGTAGAGGATTTTGATATGATATATGATATATATGATATATATATACAGAATATATATATATTCTGTCTGAAATTTGGCTTGCAGCAAAACTAGACTAGACTAAACTAGATTTTTTTTCTGTGCAGGTTCTTAACAAAAGAGGAAAACTATCCTATTCTGTTTTTTCATTTTATCAAAAGAGGTGAAAATTGACAGTAAATAAATTCATTTTTACTTTTTAATTTTGTAATTAAGTACATCTCAGACCCTGTACCTTCTTACTTTTACTTGAGTAAAGAGTTGAATCAGTACTTTTACCATTTACCATACAGTTCCTGTACTTCTACTTAAGTACAGAATGTGAGTTATTTTGCCACCTCTGAAAATGACTAATGCAAACAATGCAATATATGAGGACAGGAGCCAACATAACCACGCAAAGCTGTCGTTCCATTGTGAAACTCGACAGTAGCGTGTTTAGCTATATCTGGAAGATAAACATCACAGTGACCTATGAGGAGTAGTCAGCCCAATTATTACGTATTTTGGTTTGTTTGGAAATATGCGTATGCGAAACCAAACCCTACCAAAGTCTGTATACTACATTGTAACAATTTAAACTGATGGCTACCGGGATTACCAAAACAGTCACCCAAGAACTGCAGTCATCCATGGGCTTTAGGCTTACTGTGTGTCAACTAGTTCGTGCTAACTTAAGTTACACTTTATTATAATATATGCAGTATCAATTAAAACAATAAGGGCTTTAAGATTGGTCCTGAACTTGAGGCTCTGTCTTAAGGGTCAGTGCCAAACCTCCATTACTTTTGTTTTGTACTTGTATGTTGCCTATTCCTTCATTAATGCATGGTTACAAATGTAAGAACATGTACTATTCTAGCATACAAAAACTGCACACAGTGCAGTGGTTGGCAGGAATTTTGGATTAGTAGGGGCCCAGCGGCTCATTTCTGCCCCAGGGCCCCATTACAAGTTAATTTGGCTATTACATTTATTTGAAAACTCTTAAACTGCACGTATTTTATCAGCAAAAGTATTATACACACACAATTTGTAGTCAAAAAACTTAAACTTGAAAAACACACTTGTATCATACTGTAGGTTTTACATAGTGTGATCAGGTGGCCAGAACAAGCCATGTAAATAGCACCCCATACTGTAAGAATAAGCATGCTTTATAGTAATCCAGAGTAAAATAAGAAGTACCTACATGCTACATAACTGTCTTAAAATGTGGATGAACCTCAAATGGTGAAAGCAGAAAAATGCAGAAATCCTTACAGGAATTCTGATGTTCTCAGTCTGTGTTGGCACCTTTACTTGCCACTAATCTGCTTTCAAATCCTCCGATCGACAACCAACAGATGCAGCCTGCACTGATAACATATTTTTGAAGTCCTTATCTGGTTTCCACACCATAAAAGTAGTGTCTGGTTGTGTGTTAGCTGCAGCTCAGGTGAGTCCCAGGTTACTCTGGGAACACCAAGCAGCTTGCCAAAACTCCTGAACACTGGAGGGAGGCCCAGCATTGTGGTCTTGCATGGAAGAATTAAAGAATACATGTCAGAGTATCATGCATGCAAGCACCACCAGTCCTTCTAGTGGAGCAGGATTTTTTCCCCGTGTGTGCTTAAAGTAGAGAGAAGGAATCTTAATTAAGGTAAATATTGTTACAGATACAGTAGCTCTAAAAATTGCTGGAATTAAGCTTTTGTATGACCTGCCAGCCCTTTCCATCTTTCCATCCACAGCTCTTGGCAAATAAACCAAGATTAGGGCAATGGTGGTGAAGACAAAGGAAATGCTACCCCTGGGGTGGAAATGCAAAGGTTTATCTTGAGATAGCCCATAAAAAACAACCTTTTAATCAACCAGATCAGTAACAGAGGAGGATATCACCCCAGCTTATCCTTCATTTGAGACAGGATATCAGATGAAGCTGATACAGAGCCATTTCTCATCATATACAATGTCTCCAGGTCTTTTCTCCTATCCGAAAAATATCCTGAGTTGAGGTCAGAGATAACTCAAACTCTCCAGAGACACATGCGGATGAATAATGGGAGAATTTTGTTTCGTGGCAAATTAAGTTACACGCACATGTTCAACTGATGCTTCTTCTTTTAATTCGTACCAGACCTTCCTGATCCTAATATCCGCATGCTTTGTGACTGATACTACTCCTCTTTGTAAATTGTTTTGTTCTGTCTGTCTATTTTCCTCTTTCTCTTTATCATTGTCTGCTCTCTGTTGTAATGCTCCCTCTCTTTCTTTTTTTGCAAAGCAAATGGCATCTTCAGCCTACATAGACAGATTCCACCATTATTTTGAAAACAGTCTCTGGCATCCAACATCATGTGTGAGCACAACCAGCCTATTCTCCTCCTCTCTCTCGGTTGCTCTCTCTCTTTCTGTTACTTCTCTTCTGTGCTCGTTCCTCTTTCCCTCTAATGCTGTTGAATAATGGAGAGACTGCATGTAGTAGTCATGCTGTCACTCAGCCAGTGAGATGCAGGGGGCCTGCAGTGAATACATATGTGTGTGTGCATGTGTGCGTGTGTGTGTCTGGTGTGTGTAGCCTTGAGGGCACAACCTTCCCCCATAGCCACACACACACACACACACACACACACACACACACACACACACACACACACACACACACACACACACACACACACACACACACACACACACACACACACACACACACACATATACTGTACACACAGATCATGCAATCAGCTGTAACAATACTGCTTCTTCTAATATTCACTATCTGACTGATATGTTTTCTCTCTCTCTCTCTCTCTCTCTCTCTCTCTTAGAAACCACTCTATGGTGCAACAAACTCTCTGCCTCATAGACACAATCCTCATTTAATATTAATGTAAGTATTGCATATGGTAGTGCTACATAATATAGAATGGCTAGCTATAACAAGAACACAAATATTACAAATCAGGGTCAGAAAGAAGATGAAAAAGAGAGCCAAAAGAAGCCAACAGCCAGATGATGAAATCCATGGTACTGCAGGGCAGACATGCAATTATTTTGCATCCGATACTCTACCATCCTTGTGGCAAGGCTTGGGGGCCCCCTGCTGCTTAAAACAGCTGGTAGGTGGACTTGAGACATCCAATTCCTATCTTTAAATTGACAGACTGGCAGAAATACACGCTGCAATAACCAGTGCAGGCCCCTCCACACTGCCCTCCGATTTAGTTTGCCAGATTGCCTGGTTGTTGATAGTCTCTAGACATCACTTTTAACTCTGAGAGAGCAACCAGGCAAATGCAACATCTGGGGTTCCCTACCAGCTAAGCCGATAAAAAAGGTTGTGCATACTGAATGGAGAGCAAGTCAGAAAAAGGTAGAATACAAAATTGTATTGATCCAATGGGGGCTGATGTAAATGGATGGAGGGAAAAACTAATCTCCCTCTGTCTCTCACTCGCACTCTTCTCCCTTTCTCTATCCCTGTCTTTTCCCAGTCCAGTGCCCGTCACAGCTGGGAAGGGGCTTTTGCTTGCCTTTGGCCCAATTAGCCAGGGCTTAAAGCGCAAAGCATGTTGAGCGGAATAGGTCCAAGCTTGGTTTAGTCTAGTTCAGCATGGCTTGGCTTGGGCTTGGCTCGAGTTCCTGCTTTGAGCTGCTATGCAATTATAATTAAGGTTGTCCTCTGACACACACAAAAAGAGGAATTATTCCCCCTTCAAAATTTCTGCATCTCACATTTTTGAATAGACTTTCTTTCTCTCCTGCTATCTTTTCCACATACACACAAATGCACACACATACTGGCCCCCATAGCCCACGGTTGGGCTCAGCGATCTGGCATAGCTTCACAAAGAAACAAAAACTCCCAGAAGGAAGAGGGGAACAATACCATTTCATCCCTCTCTTTAATAGCCCCATCCTTTCTGCTCCCCTAAACCTCCCTGACTCCCTCCCTCTCCCATATTTTATCTGTCTCTTACTGTCTCTCTGTTTCTCTCTCTCTCTTGCTCTCTAATCTCAATCACTTTGTCCTGTGAATTCATTAAGCTCTTTTCTATATTGCCAGTGTCAAGGATCAATGGTTGCCATCGGAACAGCTCCCAGCATGCACTGCCATGCATGGCCATTTTTAATGAGGGCTGGTTCCATCTGTCCCACATAAAAAAAAGAAAACTCAATTTTCTAATACCAAAGTCCCACACAGATATTAATCCTAATGATCCCTTTTCTTTCTACAAATGTTATACATTTAAATGAATACCAAAAAGTGTTTCCTCTATTATCAACTACTATCTGCTTTGGGTTTTAAACAAACGGCTCTTAGGACGAAATTGTATAACTCTTGGTGTTTGATACCTTCATTTTTTTCCATCACAAGTTTGAAACCAAATTGCTTCAGGTGTATGTAATTTTATGATAGGAAGGCCAAATCAGAGCCTTGGCTTATGTGAAATGGCTAGAGGGGGTCTGGTGCATCAGGGCTTAACCAAGCATACTAAAAATATGGCCTCAAGTAACGGTAATTTTATGTCCAACTGAAATGCAGTCAAAAATATTGTCAGTGTTATTTTAAATTCATTGTCATATACTTTATTTTAATTTTTCAAAAAGTTAAAAAAAAGGTATTTGGGGAACTATTAAAAACTCCTCATTCCTCTCCATATCTGTGTTTGGGGGGCTGTGCCGGACGAAAGTGACATTTGCAGGTACATTTACATACTATTCAATGTGCTGCATATGAAAAGCTAATTAGCAATCTAGCCTGCAAACGGACGTTAGCAGTGCACTTTACTCAGGTGAATGTTTGTGTGGTTGCCTGTTCTACAAGCTAAGGTGTGGGACAAGATGTGTGTTTACATTTGAAAGTTAGATAAGAAGTAGACTTTAGCAGGAAAGCTAATGTGGGTTGTTGTTCACAATCTGTGGCTCTGTGTTGTGTAGCCGGCAGCTGTCTGGCTGTTAGTCGGCAGTCTGCTCTGCCTGTGATAGAACAGTGACGTTACTGCTTCATGCAAATATGGTTTAAAATGAGGCAATTTAATTGGATGTATGGAAACAAGTTCTCCATCTGCGTAGATGAATAAATGTAGACAATGCCAAGATATGGGGGACATTATAAAACAAAAAAATTGAATCCAAATTTCTCTCTGCAGCCCATCCTGGTTTACATGCAGAAAGCAAAAAATAGAGGAGAGAATATAACACCTGCACAGACAACCTTTAATAAACATGATGTCCACACATAGCTCATCATGGCTGACCCAGCAGAGATGGACCGATTATGGGTCAGTCCATCAGTGCAATCTATTGTCACCACTGCACAGTAAGGTTCACACACAGATAGGCCTCTGATGGCTTGGCTAATTTTTGCACACAGATTCACATAGACAAAGATAAACACACAGAGATACACAGAAAAAAAACATGCAGAGACACATTCAAGCACACACATACACATACACAACCAACAGATAATTGGCCAGGAAACCATCTAAATCAAAGATTCTATGCCAGCTGAATTCCAGCCTAGTCCACCAATGAGCCTCCGGATTGTGAAAAATGTATGAAAGAAAACAGGGGGGAAAAAAGCCACAATGATAAATCACCAATGTTCAGTCCAAGGAGAGAGAAAGATTTGTTGGAGACGCAACGTGATGCATAATGAAAATAGATGCCTATGCAGAAGCTTTCTGGGCATGCTGCTGGTCTCCATTTAAAATCAATCCTGTCAATGCATCATAAGTTATTTTGACAGGGAGCAAGAGGCATTTCAGGAAACACCGGTTTAATGATGTCTTTAACCTGCCAGTAATTGACCTCCGAATTGAAAGCGAGAAACAGTATTAAAAGCCCGGGGCAGGCGATTATAGTTCTCTGCTCGCTGTGCCTGCTATACATCATTTCTGATCAGACCTGGGTCAGCATAAACCAAAGTGTTTTCCTCACATTGTAAAAAAAAAAAAAACATAGGTCTGTGTACTGTAGTGAATGGCTTCAGCACTGGATGGAGCAGTGTGCTAGATTGGATTTATGTACTGTGTATACTGCTGCCTTATGTTTTCACAACCTGCTGTACATCAGAAAGCTACAGTGTGTGCCAGGTTGTATAGTTGCTACCTTAGATATGAAAGAAACAAAGAAAAAGATAAGAAACTAGAATATTTTTGTGCATTTTTCCCATGGCGGGATGTTTGAGATGTATTTAAATTCTTGCAGCATGCTCCCAAAAGCCTTAGATAAACTACATCTTCTGCATGAAGAAGTATACTTTAGAAGTATACTGTAGAGGCTTTCAAAGTGAAAGTTACCGTACTTGTCACCTTCTCTCTTGTATTTAAACACAAGAGACAGACACACCCATGCACAGTCATACAGTACACATGTGCAGTAAAACAGGCTTACAATCACCATCAGATGGCAGAACACAGTGACTTAAATACATACCATCTGGCTGCATTAGGAATCCAAATGACTTCTGATTTATTCCTGAGCTTGGGGAGAAAGGCATTAGCCTGCTATCAATTTACTATCAATTTGTCAAGTTGTTCAAATTTTCACAATAAATCTAATCATATTCATTCACATTTGTGTTGAGAATAACTGCCAGAGTTCCTCATACAGTACAGTACCTCATGCTGCCAGTTATATCAACATCATGTTGCCCTGCACAGCCAGCACCATACAGCCATCAGCTGTCCATGTACACCAACCATAGCCAACAGCAGCTTGCAGCAGCATCAGTGCTAGCTAATGTCCACAGATTACAGAATCTGCTCTGCTTTAATTAATACCATAACGACCCATCCTGAACCACTAACCACTTTCTCTGTTGTCTCCAGCTGCCTTAAACCCCACATCTCTGCTCAATCCTGCCAGCCCACTAGATGGAGGTAGAATCTGGCATGGGTGGATGTGAGCAAGTCTTTGAGTTTTAATATGCTGCAGATGAGATCAATCTCAGGGAGCAGGAAAATGAATGGAGATGCCTGTGAGGGGGTTCTGGCGCTTGGGCTAGGGCAACTTGTGTCAGAGCAAAGGGTGTGTGTTTGATTGTAATTACAGTCGTGCTTTGAGCCCTCCTCAAGAGTCACAGGGTGGAGGTAGGAGGGGTGTGGAGTTTGATTGAGGATGGGATGGAGTGAGGGATGATGGGAGAGGTGGAATGTAAGCATGAGTCCATATGCTGCAGGGATGGTGGGAATTCCCAAAAGGAATTTTCACCTTGGCCAAATCTCCCTGATGCCTCAGGATGTTGTCCAAGGTTGAGCGGAGTGACAAAGACCGAAACGCAGAGAAATAGGGGGAAAAACATCACGACTGCATGACTGTTTGCCAGAAAACAAATGTGAAATTAAGCAGTTATGAGAATATAACATCTATATAACAAAAATATGACATCCAAATCAACCACACAATAACGCAGGCTGCTGTGTGATGATAAGAGTAGCTTTGCCATATTCTCATTTATGTTCTCTCATTGTATATTCTCAGGTGAAAACAGAGTCAATATTTTAATACTGCGCCACCCTAAAGGTGCTATAGCTACTGATAATAACAACATCAAACTAATGACATTCAAATATGTCAAGTGTAGGTATTCAAGCACCCTGACATTCAAAAACACACTTGACATTTTCTTCAATGTGCCGGGTGACAAGTTGCTTTATGTAATGAGTCAATGCCATTTCTGAGACATTAGAGATAGATAAAGATAAAAAGCCTGTTTGACCAGACACACACACACACACACCTGTTCAAAGGTTGAAAAAACACACTATAAATACAATTGCTTCAGGAATCACAACTCAAAGCTCCAAAAAGACTATTGTCATTTTTGGCAACAAAAAATGTTAAGAGCTTAATGGACACAAATCATCTTTTTTTTTTTTTGCTGTGCGCATCACATACAGGCCACACTCCCACACTGGGTGAGTGGTGGAAATTTCTAATCACTTCACTGCTTCATTTTGGTCATTTCCAGGACACACAACTTGATGGGACAGTAAAGTGCTGCTATTCATTGTCTTAAGTGTAAGGTTCTATGTTGTGATGTGTTAATGAGGTTGATATTTCTGCAAACAACTGTCTGCTAACGACTCATGGCAATAAGGATTGTTTCTGTGGTTTTCACAGTTTTTAGCAAGCTTTTAACCAATAAGTAGCCTATGGTATATCACAACAGAGCTTTAACAGTGCTTTTAAGGCTGAGATACTCTTGAAATGGACTAGTCCATACAAAGTATGACCACATCTTGAGAGAAAAATATTCATAGTAGTTTCAAATGGCTGCACTGGATGGTGGGGTGAAAACCCTGCTATCACAGTGAGAGGTGAGATGCCATTAATAGTACGAATGGGGATAACAATGCCCCTTTCGGACAATCTCTCCTCAAAGGCATTCATGGTGTTGCACTTAGTTGCATATACAAAAAGTGATGGAACTAGTCATGTGGGGGTTTGAGAAAGAAAGTAATACTTTCTTACCTCCACCTACTCAGCCAATCATTGTCATGCTGTCAGTTTTTAAAAGTTACAAAAACTTGTGACAACCGAAAGGTATCAGGGGAGGGGAGGGGATGCTGTTTGATGATCCAACGAGCACTATGTTTGAAGCATACTGAATTAAGACACCAGCAAGGTGAGCTCCTATTCTAAAAGCTAAATGTTTGGTCAGTGACACTGATGACTTAATATATTCAGTTCAACTTTAAGATTTGTTGTTAAATATTTGTTTGGTCATGTACTGAACATTCACACACTCTGCTCTCATAGGATTATCCTACAGCAGATTATCTCCTGATCTTTGTGGGCCGAACATGGAACCAAACATCTTTTGTGAATCAGCGCTTGTTTAGTCCCTCACCTGAAACCATTGTTTGCTTGGCCTCTTAACTCTATAAGATTGTAGTTTGAGCAAGCTTTTACATCCGTCAAGCACAAAGGTTCCCTTATTTGTACTTCTATGGATAATGATATTATTGTATGATGTATTACACATAATGAAAAGCTACTGTAGTCAAGTGAAGGACAAAGACTACAAAGAGATGTAGGAGTTGCAGTGAAAAAAATAATGTTTGGGGACTTAACATAAATAGATAAAGCTCTTCTGCAAAAAGCCTGATAATAACAGAAAAAGTAAATACAGACATTGTTCTGCCAATGGCTGTCCAATCTGTTATTAATGCCTAATGCCCAGTGAAAGGCATTCTAGCCAATACTCACCCGGCTGGCTTGATACTGTACAAACACAGTTGTACTGTCGGCAATGCTGAGAGCAACAGAAGGGACAACACACGACAGGTGGTGGCTACATGTGATTCATTGTTCCTGTAAGAAAGCACAAGTCCCACTGGTTGCCAATCACTCCTCCCTCTATTTCTCTCTCTCCTTAACTCTCTCTGTTCTTACTCTCTCATCTGTCTCTCCTCCTTCTCCTTCTCAGATTAGGTGTGAAGAATAATTAGCGGGTACTGAAGAGCCCCGGGTGGACTGGATACTCATGGGAGCCTGGTCACTTTCTCCACCACCAAATGTCCCTGGCAACACAGCTGACAGTGGGCTGCGCTGCATCAGTAATGTGAGTGCTGCACTCACGTATGTGTCTCTGTCTCTGATGTGTTTGCGTGGTCACCTTATGGAACAGATTTTTGGCCCAGCTCAGATCTGTTTGTTCCTTGCCACCATTTAGAAAAATACAAAGCTCCATTAGAAAAGCATTTGATGACTGATAAACACATATACAGATTTGACACAAAGGAGTTAACAGATTCAATCGCTGTGTCCTCAAAGGTAAAATCGCTCAATAAAACGAGTCAATTAGTGCTATGAAAAAAGACAGTCACTTCATAATAGTGGCAATTAGTTTGCTCATCTCCTTTTAGCTTCTTTCAACTTTCTGCTGTTCAATATAATTACTTTTGACGTGGCTGTCATAACAATTTGATGACAAACTTGTCAGGAGGAAATCGCAGGAAGAGCAAGCAATGTTTCATAATTTTGGGTGAAACTTAGTTGTTTGAGGTGGACATAAGAGAAAAACTGGAGAACCTTCTTATTCCTTACCCTAGAAGTTGGGCACAGGATAAACTTTTAATAAAGTGAGTTGAATATAAGCGTAAAACAATATCAATTCTACTCAATAAAGCTCTCTCCAGTCTGTAAGGTAGCAAAAGGAATATTGGAGGAACCTGATGAGATTGCGTAATAACATGTTTCCCATTTATAATAGCTTTCTTGAAGGAACATAGTACAAACATATGTCTGTTAAGTTAATCAAACCTAGGGCATGAAATGGAGAGGATCAGACTACAGAGGATTTATGCATTTCGGGAAGGCCTCTATGTCAGATTAGGTGATCATGATTTGATTCCTTCACAAAACTAACTCCATTTAAAAATGGAGATAACAGCACACATTTTCAAACAGACTCTAATGAAATGCATATATTGTTTCACTCAGTGGTAAACGAATAACGTGACTATACAAACACACAAGCATACTACACACATATACATACTAAACCATGGGATTGGCATGGGATAGGATTAAAAAGTAGACCTGGACTTTAACTCAGGCAGATCTGCAACAGTTGGCTGGACACTAACCATTCTTATAAATGTACATACAGTTGTTAATATTACCATTTACCTGACAAGACCAGCCTCAACCAAGGACGCCGCTACACCTAGAGACGCAACCAGGTCCTTCAGCTACTAGCACTAGTGCTGGAAGAAAGGAGGACTAACAACAATATCTTCTGTCTCCCAACCCCATGCTTCTCAAACATCATGGCCTATCAGGAAAGTACGATGGCGTATCAGGTCCATATATGTAAAAAATAATAATAATACTGACCTGGAGGAGAGGGGGGTAATATTTCAAGAAAAAACTCTGAATTTCTGAGATTAAACTCACAAATTTGCAAGAAAAAAACTCACAAATTTGCCTGAAAAAAAACTCGGAAAAAAGGTGCTTCATTCTGCCAAGCAATCACCTCACTTTGCAACACTGGAGAGAAGTCGCTCGTGCATTATGCTACTGAAGTGAGTGTATGTGGATGTGAAGCAATTGACGTATGATCAGAAAAGTGAAGTAATAAATGTGTGGCCGTCCTAGTCAAGCCTCTGTGTTTTAATTTTATAACCTATTTAAGTATAACGCTCGGTTACACAAGTTTCTCCTTATTGTTAAAACCAACTGAAAAGCACAATTAGATCAGTTCTTCCACGTCAGCATAATGCACGACAAGCGACATCTGTCCAGTGTTTCAAAGTGAGTTGATTGCTTGGCAGAATAAAACACCTTTTTTCCGAGTTTCTTTTCTCGCAAATTTGTGAGTTTTATTCTCGCAAATTGGTGAGTTTAATCTCAGAAATTCTTTTTTTCTCGAAATATTACCCCCCTTCCTCCAGGTCAGTATTTTTAATTTTTTTAACATATATGGCCCTAATATGCCGTCGTAGTAAAGGTATCGAAGAGGTAATCTGCAAGAAAAGAACAGAGCCTATTGGATACAGCCTGGGATCGGAAGGTGAAGGTCGACCTAGACCAGAAACTTACCTTCCCACCAGAGACCATGACAACCAGTCACAGGCCGGATCTGACCCTGTGGTCAGTCTCACCAGAGGCCCTGATGGTGCCATGGGAGGATCCAGTTGGTGAAGCGTTTGAATGCAAAATCTGAAGCACTCCCATCTAGCAACTGAAGCAGAACAAAAGGGCCAGATAACACAGGTGCTCCCTGTGGAGGTTGGCTGCAAGGGTTTTGTGGGCATGTCAACCATCAGTCTGCTGAAAGGGATTGGAGTCAAAGGACAGACCCTCTGACAGGCTGTCAAGTCACTGGCAGAGGCTAAGAAGAAATGACAACTGGCTCTGGCTGAGAAGAAATGACAAGAACTTGGCAGCAAGATGACCACTAGCCAACAAGAGGGGTAAAAGCATAGGGGAATGCACCTGAGGTGTCACCATTGAGCCGTCTGTAAGTGTTGTGGGCCACCAAGAAAGGAGGGTGCCCACATGATGACCTAAGTGAAGCGTCTACCATTACCCCCACTACTGGTTATGATTTACAGTCTGCATAAACAGGACTGGATCATTGGCAAAGGAAACCTGGACTTGACTGATCCTCCTGCAGTTCTGTTGCTGCTGGTTATGATTTATAGTCTGCATAAACATGACTGAATCTTTGGCAGAGGAACCCTGGACTTGACTGATCCTCCTGCAGTTCTGTTGCTGCTGGTTATGATTTACAGTCTGCATAAACATGACTGAATCTTTGGCAGAGGAATCCTGAACTTGACTGATCCTCCTGCAGTTCTGTTGCTGCTGGTTATGATTCAGTCGGCATAAACAGGACTGAATTACTGACAGAAGAAACATCGACTCGACTGATCCTCTTGAAGTTCTAGTACTGCATGGGCCTATCAAGAAAATACCAAGGAGGGAGGGTGTCCAACTGATGACCCTATTAAAGCTTTTAACCCTTACTCTACTCAAGGAATGATTGCCGATTATAACATGAGATTGTAAAACCATCTCCTATGAGTTCAAATAATTGGTCAAAAAAGGGAAGGTCAAAGAAATTCATTGTTGTGCTGAATTTATTCTGGCTCTGCGTGTCTCTCTGGTGTACTAGTGATGGGCGTATCAATGGTCATGGACTCAAGTTGAACTAGGTTGGACTGGACATGAGGAGAGAAATGATTATGAGGCTATATAAATTATGCTTAAGATTTAAAATGCTGTTAATGTATACTGATGAAGTTGTTCAAAGAAAATGTTGTCTTTTTACAAGCACTAATTTAACTTAATATCCAACCCAATTTCGTTTGACTCTGACAAAACCGTACCTCAAAATAAATACTCAGCTGTTACTTGATGTATGAAGAATAGAGAGGAAATTTACGCAAGACAGCAAAAAAACAAAACAAAAGGTTTTCTCTGAAAAACAGCAATAGTGTATATAAACAACTTATACAGTTAGTTTGATGTGATTGCCAGAATCAGATAAAAGATGAGCTGGTTGACAAAAAAGAAGAAAAAAAGGCATGCACTTGCTGGCTCACTGACCTGTGACCCACTGGGGTAAGTATGCCCGATGGCTAGTCCATACCTGAACACAGCTACACTACCCTCGATTTCAACATCAAAAGGGTGTAAGGATTGGGGGTAAGCTATTCTGATGAAGTTGTCTGCTGCCTTAAGAGTGTACAGCTACAACTTATCCTTTGGGGAAAATATATGTCTATGCCCAATTACATAGCAATCCATCCAGTATTTTCATTCACAAATGTCAACCTGCTAGTGGCACATGAAACGTCCAAGAACGTCCAAGAACCACGAAAGTCTGTAAAAAAAAAAAAAAGTGTATACCAATCTATCTGGTGTATATGGTATATATGTGATATAGGTATTTCACTAAATAAGTAACAACTTTGACCCACTGTTGGTGCTGGATGACATTTCAGAGGATCATCAAAGTCATTTATTATGTTGGCGCCATAAATATTCGTGGCTAATTTCAAAGTAATCTACACAATCAATTCTGAGATAATCCACTGCCAATCCATACAATGCTTCTAGAGATATTATCATTGCGATAAAAAGCATTGTCTTGCATGGTAGACATGGTATAAAATTTAAAATGTTTACACTCTTCTCTTTCACATGTCCCATGTGTGTCAGATCAGATTATAATCAGACTGATCACATAGTATGACCTCAATGTTAAAATCTTGTGATTAATCAATAATCGTAGTTAATCCATTTCAGCCTAGCATCAGGGCATCCTGTCACATTCTCTTTTGAAAAACAAAAAACAAAAAAACCCAACAAACATTGGTAAACCAGGCTAAAAAATAAGGGGAACAACTGTCTAATTTTATATCAAGCTGAGGAGAAAGCACTTGGCCCATTCTCCAGATGGCAGGAGGAAACAGAAGAGACAGAGCTTTGCAGTTGCATCCATTCAGATGAGTGGAAAGCTGTGAGTGTGTATAATGTTGGTGGGGGGTGTTCCTGACACCCTGGCATGTCCCATAATCGGCTTTCCTCAGTGACAGCATGGAACCCATAGGACAGTCCTGTCTATCTGTTTCTCTCTCTCACACACACAGACCTACAGATACAAATACATGTGCACATGCACACCTGGCTGGAAGCACAGGAGGTCTTACACTGCCAGCTGCAGAGCAGGATACACACTGAGACGGAGAGGAACACACACAAACACTCATACACAAACACATGTGCATACAGCATTTAAAACACACAAAGCATCTAATCCACACACAAAACTGTAATTTGTACAGCAGGCAGGATATTTCACATGCACACACAGACTCAGTGAGCTGTAATGTGACAATCGTCATATACACACACGTTTTTGAGAACTGAAGGATTGAAAAACATAAACATATATTCACAGTCTCACACTGTGAGGCTTCATTACACCACCTGCACACCGACGCCAGCAAGGACCACTCAGAGCTATGAAGGGGACACACATACACATTCACCTCACACACTGTTATAAACAAAGTAATCTGGGCTTCACATAGAGGTGTAGACTGTTGCAACAGAAATTTGGGCCTGCCATTCATACAGCCATGGGGAGTGTGGCTGGGCAGAGACCTGGAGCCATGCAGGGAAAAGCTATTGAACAGAACAGCTAGAAGCGAAAGCTCGCAGACGCCACCGCAGCCCCTGACCTTTCTCACAAGCTTACATCACTGTTGGCTCCCTAACCTGCAATTGCAGGATTAGTTCTGCAATGCCAGAATGTTATTATATAACTGGAAATAATCTGATAAAGAAGTTGTTACAGAAGATATTATATTGCTCAATATTATAACAAGAGTTTGATGGAATGTCATTCATGTTACAAGGAAAATGGCTTTATTTTTGATTGAACAAGAATTTGGATTTTCTCATCTTTCCTATTTTGCCTGCTTGAATCCACCTGCTCCGTGAAAGTCACTGAAAGTTTTCATTTCCTGTGGCAACCTGTAGAAGTCACCAGTCACCGTGTCCGACAGCCCCATGAATAACTGAGGACCGTTATCTGTCCCAACTTACCCGGGGACACCGCAGGAAGGAAACAAATGTGGAGGCCAGTGTGCATCAATAAAGGACAAAAACGTGAAAGAGAAAAGGTGAAACTACTTTGGCCTTTAGACATCCAAATGTTATGGTAAGAGACACTGATGGTCAAAGTGTGTATTTTGAGTGTTTATATCTGTGTTTATAATTCTGGAGGTTTTTCTATATTTTTCTTTTTGTCAACAATGTGTTATTCCATTTTTTTTTAAATTCACATAGCTTCAAGCCAATTTGTTCCTACTGAAGATGAAAAGCTTTTTTTTTTTAAATGGTCACAAATAAATAGCTTTATTTTTAAAAGGGCTAATTTCCTAAAATTGCTTTAGCTAATATTTTCCAATCAGGAGTAAACACACCAGTATACTCCATCTCAACTGCTTGTTGAAGGGTCAAATAGCTTTAGAAACCTGCTCCCCCCCACACCTTACAGGCATTCAAATAGGAGGGGTTGTGTTCAACAATTTCTGTAACATTCTGAAACCATCAATCAAAGATTCACACCCACTTCATACAGCAATTGGCCCAGTGTACAGATGTGAGAAAGTGAGCAGGGTTTTTTTCACTCATGACACTTTTATTTCAGGCACACTGCATTTGTACATCCCTGTCCAACACCATGAGCACCTTCCAGGAGAGACTGTCTATAAATGTACACCTTTATTCCCATATTTAAATGTTATCACATTTCACCCTTCTCACTCCTTCGAGTGCGGCCATTCGCAAAAAGCTATAAATGCTTTTGCCTTTCAAAGTAGGCAGACAACGCGGACAAGTCAGTTCTTTTCTGGTATGACCTGGAAATAGATTGTTTATTAGTTGGAGACTATTTTCAGCCATAGATTAATACACATTAATACACATGCTATATTCAACTATAGTCATGGAAATGAAGGAACGTGCCATGATCTATTTCAACGGTGCTGCTACACCTGTTAGAGGGATCAAATAATTGTTAGTTAAGGTCTTTTAATGGGATTGGCCAACAGTATTCTGATCTTTAAGTATTTTAAAGAATAGATTAATAATTTGTGTGCCAGCTTAATGTATTTGTTACACACTGAAAAGGTGAAATATCAATAAAGATGCTCGGACACAAGGCTTCCTCTCTGGCAGCTCCCCCTTCTGACCTCTGCAGGCAAAACTAATCAATCACGATCAACTTTTCAAGGGCTCAACAGGTACATCACAGACTAACTCATCTGGCAGAGCCGTATAAAGGGAGAGTTCGGACAATTCAACAATAGGCGCTATTTTGTCACCATAAGGTCCAGTGGTTCTAAGTGCAATTAAACGAGGCGGACATGCTACAGTATGTCTAAATAAATCGCTTGTTTTCACCAGTGACAGGCTCATAAATGTCATTATCATTGGCTCACAACATGGAAACAAATTATCATCTGTAGTCAGTCATTGCAATCAGTTTTACCTATGTAAAGCACAAATGTTATATATTATATTCTATTGAGTTTGACAAACTGTACGTGCATGTGTGTGTGAATGGATTCATGAGTGAAAGTGGATGTGTGTGTGTGTGTGTGTGTGTGTGTGTGTGTGTGTGTGTGTGTGTGTGTGTGTGTGTGTGTGTGTGTGTGTGTGTGTGTGTGTGAATGAGTGAGAGAGAGAGAGAGAGATGTAGACATAATCCTATAAGTGCAGACCTGCAAGACCATAAATTCTCCACTTGTATCTTATTACACTTGATCTTCACCTGTCACCTTCAATTAATGTCAATGAGAATTGGGATGTAGCTATGGTGACAAAATGGCGCATCTGCAAACTCTAATTCTAAACTGTTTTAAACTGCTTTTAGTGACTGTTTTCACTGCCCCATACAGCTTTTTAATAAAATCAATCTATCACATATTAACAGCTTATCACATAAATGGCTATAAGAATGATAGAAAAGTGTGTATACATGAAACACGAAAGCTTACCTTAGAATTATTGAATAAAATACTTTTTTCATTTCCATATACATTTTTCCCAACTACCTGTTTAAACAAGAAATGCATCAAATGATCAAAGTGAGATGCTGTCACACTGCAGTTTCATGTGGGTTTAATGTTATAAAACTCAAATACAAATTGATGGTGGATGTGCCATGTGTACTGGTTCCTGGGACAAATCGAGTTATTTCAGGAAATCGGAGAAAGTGTTTACACACACACATTATTTTTTAAGCGTTGTATGCAATGCATGCTGTACTTTCACTTTTACTTGGACTTTTAGTCTGATTATTTCAGACAGGATTATGCACTGCTGCTAATTAATGTTGCTTCACTGACATCACACTGACACTTTCCCTGTCTAAGGTGTACACATCATGCACATGATTGCATTTAAAAACCCTGTTTGAAATCCAATTAGATGTATTCATGGCCAAGCTGCAATCTGGTAATTGCATATGTCTCATACTTTCCTCCAATTAAGAAAACCACCAGGTGCATTTAAACATGTTGAACATGTACAACACGTTACACTGAACTGCAAATACACACTGTTGAACATGTGTAAACTATTTGGAGATATTTGGACTAAGCAAAACATCAATAACTTGCAAATTTGATACATTTTGATGTGTGCCTATGTATCCTTTCAAAGTAATTTTTTCAGTAATTTCCAAATGCTTGAAGTTAAAGCCCTAAAAGAACCCCTTCTGTACATCCAAGATGGTGCGTTGAGTGACACTGACTGTAACCGCATGTGCAAACTGCCTGCCCTTTGCAGCCAAACAGCAGCTTTAACAAATAGCCTCAGCAGAGAGATTCACAGCACTTGTTTTTCATTAAAAGCTCTCTTGACAGCAAAATATAAAAAAAGTTCAATAGTCATGGCAAGTGTATGTGTATTGCATGCATTTGTGTTTGTATGTGTGTACGTGTTAAGCTCATCCATCCTGAATGAGTTTGCTCTGTCAGGTCTGTGTTCTTAATGAACCTTAGGGGGACCACAACGCAGGTACTCACTCGCACTCCAGTCACTGCTGTGCAAATGTCCTCTACCTGCTGTTGCCAATGACTCAAGGTAGAACCAAACACACACTGACTCATATTTGCTCTACATGATGTGCATGTGCATGTGTTTGTGCCTCTGCTTGGTGATTGGCCCACAGAGCAGTCAGTAGATTCACATGTACACTCTGTCACACACACAGAAAGTAATTGCTTGCCTGATGGTGACACTGGTATCACTCAATCCTTGTGGTGATCAATCTTAAAGAAATAGGTAAACAAAGCTGGGTCTCTGTCCTTTAAAGCAGTCTATCTGCTCTTGTTAAGAAGCCCAGCTCCTTTAAATGGACAAATGAAGAAAAAGGAAAATGCAACCGACATGGGAATAGATTCCTATTGACCAAAATCTGAGCACTATTTTCTGTGGAGTAGCCATCCACAGCTAACTAATGTGTCATACATCAAGCCTATCATGTCTGACTGGAGATTGCTTGTTACAGATATGATGAAGAGTTGCAGCGTAGCCACATTAAT
Source organism: Scomber scombrus (assembly GCF_963691925.1). Classification (NCBI taxonomy): domain Eukaryota; kingdom Metazoa; phylum Chordata; class Actinopteri; order Scombriformes; family Scombridae; genus Scomber; species Scomber scombrus. The sequence goes on from NC_084972.1 coordinate 12,294,244, forward strand.
TAGGCCCCCATCACTGGCAGACACTGAGGATTGAATCAGTGAGGTGCTTTTTTGTGCCTGCCTGCCTGCCTGCGTTTGTGTGTATGCATTTGCACACATGAGTTATGAATATAGATTTGTGTGTGCACGACTGTTGAGATCCGACAGTACGTGTGTGTGTGTGTGTGTGTGTGTGTGTGTGTGTGTGTGTGTGTGTGTGTGTGTGTGTGTGTGTGTGTGTGTGTGTTAAGAAAGAAGTGTGCGAGCACCGCATGTAGGGGGAGACACATTGAGAGTAAAGCCATGACTTTGGTTAACAGTAAACACACCACTGAGAGCTCATTAGAGTAGCTCTCTCCTCTCCTTGCTGCACTGCTCCAGTGGCGGGGCTTTAGCTCCAGCCATATCTGGCATCCAGCAACAAGCTAATTAGCGGCTAGCTCTCATTACAGTCAGGCTAGTGAGCGCAACCTCTCTCCAACACGTCATCTGTAGCCTGTCAGAAACACAGCATGCATGTAACAGTTCCAAACTGACTCAGATTGGAAGAGGCTAAGTAAAGTGCTTTGCTAAATAGACAATTTTAGCCTCTATTTATCCCAGGCTCATCAAAATGACATCAATGTGTTGTAATGGCTGTTCTTACATCAGTCATTAAAGTTGTCTGACTTCCTTTGAGGATCAGGAGCACTTCAACTTCATCCCTTTAAAATAATACTTCAATTTTATGCTTGCACTCTTATTGCATCAACTGGAAATATGTATGGTAGAACATTAACCAGTTTTTCCACGTAGATATTGTTACTTCAGCTTGATTGAAGTAATGTGTAAAACACCAATTAGAGTGTGTTTAGGCCGCTGGATGGAGACCGTCCTCTCCAGAAAAATCAGGTTGTGTAAAATTTCTCAGGGCAGAAACAGGATGTGAAGATGTGGGTTCATATTGCACATCCTGCCATAAGTCAGAATTGGCTTTCTTTAACTATGACAGTGATCATTCATCAACCTTAACAAAGTAGTTTAATTGCCTCAGTTTAACTTACCTAACTTAACCAGTTAACCAGTCTCAACAAGTTCCTATTCCTCACTACAAGGTAAACTCACATTAAAATATTACATCCACAAATTATGTTTTTTAGGCAGAGACTCACTCTCTTATTCAGTTGATCCATATTTCCAGTGAGCACAGTTCTCTCTGAACAACATCCAGTTTCAAGCTATCCAGTCATCCAGCCAAGATATTTTTCATTGGTCTACAGAGAAGCACTAGCTCAAATATCTTTTGTTGCATCATCTACAGTATATCTAATATGTAACGCAATGTGAAGCACAGAGCACTACTGAGGATTGATCAACCCCTCTGCCTAAGCATTAACACTCCTTTTAATAAATCCTGTTACATATTCTTGTCATCTTGAATGTCTTCACTCAGTTGATTCAGTACAGTACAGAAAGGTGTGAGAATGTAATGAATATAAAAGTGTACAGCAAGAGATACAGCAACGAGTACCACAAAGGAATTCCTAAGAACTGTCATCATGTGGTGAGAAAAGGTTGAATCAAAGACTGGAATTCTTTTATGTGAGACTACAAAGCGCTCGCAGGAAGTTCGAGAGACAGACTCTGGAATTTCCTGGTGTTGAGGACAGAACATGTGGCACCAATATGGCTGCCGCTGCCAGATTATTTTATTGCATCCAGATTCTTATGTCATTCTAATCACATTTTCAATGTTTTTAACACTCTAACAAGGCAGCACTTTGACTTTTCATCTGCTGTAATTTCAGCCTTCATTAAGAATGCACTGCACCAGGTAAGTAACATCAATTAAGCCCAGGTAGCTTAATATATTTCCTCGAAACAAATATCTGATAAACTATAAATAAGACAGTTTAAGATGCTATCAAAACTGTAAGGTAAATAGTAGGAAATTGTTTATAGCTTAATTAGGTAAATGAATCATCGGAAATAAGCAAAAACATGTTTAAGGAAACCGAGTCTCCATATAATTACGCCACAAGGTTAAAAATAACATTATTACTATACATTATTATCCTGCAGCATGCAGTAGCACACACAAGACCAGCTCCATATGTTAAACAAAAGGAACCGTGCATCCTTAATCAAAAAGGCTATTCATCACACAGGCTACATCCACCATAATGATGCGCATAGATAAGGAGATAATAAGGTAAATGAGAGGGAGAGTTAAAATAATACCGTAGCCAGCACGGTTCATGCACTGTTGCACTGCTGATGAATGATACAGGTCTCTCCTCCTTCTGCAGCTCCTTCCTCTTTTCTTCCTTTCCCATTTGCCCGCTGCAGTCCCCTGTGTCTTTTATGTCAAGGGAAATAGGAATGTGTGGCGGTAAAGAAAAATATCTAAAATATCAACTAATGTTTCAGATGTAATTTGAAAAAGCATATTCATAAACAATAAGACGTACGTACATGACACAAAGTATTGTACGGAGACAAATGCAGATAAAATATACACAGACAATAAAACAGATGCAGACAAACACATGAGCCTCTCAAAACTCACCTGTTGGAGCTGGCAGATGGTTCTGCCCTGGAGAACTAATAACAGAACAATAGCCAATTAAGGAGTGACGGAGGAGCTGAGGGGGCCAAGACAGTTCACGGATAGATTCAGTCAATTAGTCAAACGCTCCATTAGGAGACTGTCCAGAGACACCATGTTGATTGCCTTCCATTACCCACACCAATCCACAGTTTTTGATTTATAATATGTGATTATCACAAGTATACAAGTCCTGATATCATATTGAGAGGTCTTTCAAATACTAACAATGATTCCTAACCTCCATTGTCTGTTTCTGAGATTTCACATTGTGTGAGTTAACCTGGTCAAATTAAACCGTTGGTATTAATTGCAAAAGCAAAAAGGAGAAAATATGAGAGATAGCGTAATCTTAGGAGGCTTTAATCTTATGAAATTACCCTATCAGGCATCTTCTGCACCATATTCTGACATTTGTGCATGCACATGTATGCATGCACACCTACACAGAGCAATCTTCCCAAAAGCTGAGAAAAACTTGGAAAAAAGATGTCAAGTCTCTCTGTCTTGCTCTCTCACACACACAAACATGTAATACAAAAATGTTCATGCATTAAACATGCAGACGCATGCATGCTAAACCACATAAACAGACCCACACACACAGCATGCTGACTCTGCCATCTATCTCCTCTGTGTACGGCACACAGCAGTTCATACACACCGTCACACATTCCTTGTGTTGAGATCAAAGATACGGTGTCTTCAGATGTGCCCTTCCCTTCTTCATGACCTTAAGCTGTCGGTGTTATCTGCTCCAGACATACACACAAACACACAGAGAGCATCTGCATAAGCGCACTTTGCCACAAACACGCACGCATGCATACTAACGAATTTCATAGAGGCAATTACAGAGCTGAGCCCTTCATGTTGGCTGGCTATCAAATGTTTTCCTCCCCTCTCACAATACTGTGTTAGTGTGTATGTGTGTTTTTTTCCACAGGGGCCAGCATGATTGTTACCTTCATGGCTCTGTGTTCATGCCTATATGACTAACACAAACCTAAAATTTTGCTTGTTTAACTGCTGTTAAGTGCGGGTTTTAAGGTGACTATTTTTATACTTTTAAGTGTCCATTTCTGTGAAACTTTTGCTGTATTTCATGTCTGTGCAGCTCTGTCTCCCTATTGTTCTTGCTCCAATTGTGTATGGACTTGTGTTGTGTTACTGCCTCCTCAGCTCTATATGTCCTTACACTGACGCCTTTTGCATTGGCATAAAACAAGTAAAGCAACTTGTTGCTTACAGTCACATAACCTGGTAACAGCAACCATAGCAACCCATCGCAGCCAGCCACTTTGCATACAAATGATTGTGACAAAAGTGTGTTTGCATATGTGAGTATGCGTGTGTGAGTATGCATGAGAAGAGCTGGTGCCAGTTTGCTGGTGGGTGGCAACACAAATGTAACTGTGTGTCTGTGTGAGTGTGTGTTCTCGCTTGCACACATGCGTACATGTACATGTGAAGGGGAGAGAGGAAGAAATAGGGAACGGGTGAGAAAGAGAAAAGACTGAGAGCACAGAGACCAATTAAATTTTTACTCGCCTTTTGATTTCAGTGTGAATACACTATGAGCAGAGGCCAGCACTTGATCTGTGCATCAGATGGTACTTATGTTCCAGGCTTTTATGTATGAAAATGCATGAGAGATGGTAAGCCTTTTCTGTCTTGTGTAGTTTCTTCATAAACACTGCTTAACATCTTCATCATCCTTGGCAATAAAGACCTGCTTGATTGTTAATATGTTATGGTTATGGTTCACAGTCTGTGTGTTCCCAGCTGCCATTCTCCAAAGCTCCTCCAGAGGCCCTCAGACTTTTTGTTTGGACTGGACTGAGTGGGAGAAAGCTGATTTGAGTTGCGTCTTTATAAGACTATCTTGCATGATCATTATTTGGGTTGCCTATATTGGTTGGTATCTCTTTGCTTTCACTCTGGTCTGAACTTGCACAGCTATAGACTCAGTGATAAAGAGAATTGTGTGCGTTGTGCTCTGGGTCACAAATGGTTTGTGATAACTGCTTTGGTCTTTGTGTATTTTTGTGTAGTGCTTGAGCTTGGTATTGTTTATTTCTAGGGTCGGTCCGATGGACGATGCTATCATCCATCGGCGATGGCTGTCAGGCATCGCCGATGGACACCACATCGGGGATGTGCCGCCGCGGTTCCTTGTTTCATGCCAGCCTGTTGCCTGTACCTTCTGTTACCTGCCTCCAGAACTCAAAGTAAAGATCTTAAATCAGTAATTCTGCTTTGTTTCTGCGTTTTGGTCCACCTGCTCCACTACCTGTGACATAATGTTCTTTAATAATTAATATGTTCAGTAGATTCATGCATGCAAACTACTCTGGATAATAATTGGAAACAACAAAAAAGAGTAAGATTACAGTATCTTATGTGACCTTCAGTACTTGTCATAAAATAGATTTAGAATAATTTTTTCATTGTTCCTGTATGATCATAATAATATAATAAATTCCGGTAGAATTATAATTCCCATTAAGAAAAATGCCATGAAGATGAAAAAGAAAATAACCCAGTTACCATCTGCTCCATCACACTGTAAATTTAGAATTTGTCATCAGAGCTTTTGATGTCTCAAGTTGCCTGAAAAATTACACTGTTTAGCAGCTAATGGAGTTCGAAATAGTTCCAAGTAATCTTGACTAATTTATACAAGAAAGTGACCCAGCATTGTTACAGGGCAAATTAACAATGAATAATAAATATGCATCTGTGATTGGCAGCTTGCGAATCTTGGGTGTGCATTTATGGTTGAGTGCAGGCACATGTTCATGCGAGAATGTGCGTGTGCGTGTGTGCGTGTGTGTGTGTGTATGTGTGCACATCCATGCTACTGCTTGTGCGTGCGATTTGCATCTGCCTGTGTGTGTTTGATTGTGTGTATAAGAGAGCAGGGAGGAGGCAGCATTTGTTAAGCAGTAGGGGGAGATTGTCTCCGCCTCCTCTGGCCCTGGCAGCGTGCCAAACATCTGCAGGCCTGTGTTGTAGCTCCACTGTGATACCAGGGTGGCACAGCCCATGATGGATTATAGTCATTGCACAGGTACCCATGCAAAACTAATGTGTATATAAGCAGGTGTTAACAGCTACAGTGGTGTGTGTATGTTTACATGGGATGCGTGTATTCAGGGGAAAGTCAGTGTTTTAGAACAGGTGGAAGGATGTTGAAAGGGTGTGTTTGTAGTATGGATGACAAAAAAAATAGATAGATTATTTATTTGGATATGAACAGATAATGATCAGTAATCATATACAAAATCTGAGTAATATACTTTTGTTTCATTTTGTTCTTGGACAAAAAGCTGAAGCACATTTTTTTTATCCTCCATACTTTTTCTCCTCAATACTATACTGACACTTATGAAACCTTTACACTTATGAAACCTTTGCACACAGCTATTAAATATTTTTGATGTGAATATGTCAACATGCTGTGACAGATATAACAAGCTTTTCAACATCACTGCCATAATTTAGAGAGCTGTCAACGTGTCTCTGGCTTTTTCTTTTTGTATTATTATGATTTTTATTATAGTAATTGTTCTGTTTTTCTTTAAGCTAGATAGACTACATAGTGACAGTAGAGACATGGCAGTAAATAAGGGAGAGAGAGATGCAAAAAAGTCCCCAGCCAGACTCAAACCAGGGTTAAGACCATAGTCTGCATTATGACCCTTAAGCCACATGGGTGCTCATTTTCTCTAGCTTTTAAATGTGTGCTCACTCACATGTAAATTATTTGCAAAGCATTTGTAAACTGATGATGAAAAACTGGTGAAATTAACAAGGTTATTGTTTTTAATTTGTTGATTACAGTTGTAAGCAACACACTAATTAAATGCATTAGTTCAACTAAAAATGAGTCTTAAAAAACAACAACAATGAAACTAAATGAAAGTTGCATAATGCAACACTGACAAAATAAACAGTGGTAAATATTTGCCTTGTTTCCCAGTCCAGTCAAGAGAGTACAAGTGGAGAGGTTAGTATGGTTGAATTGTAGATGTCTAACAATCTGGCAGATTTAATATAGTATCATATAATACGATTAAGTATATAGATTGTAATTTAAAACAAATTAAGTGAACCAACCATTTAGCCTGAATTTGAATGTTTCAAGTTTATGACTTTCCCCACATCTGATTTGCATCTTAAGATACAAATACAGATATCTATTTTCTCAAAGTTAAAGGAATAGTTTGTTTTTTCAAACTGGTAAATGTGCTTATTTACCTTCTTGCCAAGAGTTCAATGAGAAGATTTATTCCACTTGTATGTCTGTGTATCAGCTAGCAGTGTCTCCTTGCTTCCAGTATTGCACAAACACAGTGCATTTCCCAAAATACTGTACTATTCCTTTAACATTTTTAGGATCATTTAAGAGTGATACTCAACATCAATGAGTGCAAGTAGTTCCATGTATATGAGTGGTAGCCACACAAATTCTCCTCCTCTTCTCAACTGCAGTTGTGAACCAAACAGGCCAACTGACAGTCCTAAAACAGTGGAAAGTACAACCCTTTCAAGTCTCATCCTGGAGCTTTTTCTGTCAGACTTCTGGCTGTTTGAGTGTGTTTGGATTTCCCCTTGGCTCTCCTTTCTCTTGATATCACATGCATTGCACTCTGAGTAGCCCGACCGGCAATGCCTGTCTATGAAAAATGGATTTCTCCCAGTCCGCATTGCCATGGCAATGCACAGCTTACCCGCCAGTTCTGCCCTTTTAAGGATTTGCATCAAAGTTGCTGCAGTGATGAGGAGGTGAGGAGGAGTGTGGGTAGAGTGATTTCACCCCTTACTCAGTATCTATGGAAAAGCTTAATTTCATATTTTATAATGATATGATATACAACAGTAGTGCTCTGAGTCCAGTGTAGCTGTATACTTGGCATGTGTGACAGAGTGTGTTGCAGAGAAAGAGAAAGTACAAACTACAACAGGCCACCTTTCAAAAAGTAATTACCAATGAGTATGTGTATCTTTTCACAGCAGTGCAATTTACAGCAATTTGGAAGTCACTACATGTGCCCTGTCCAAACATACATGATATCAAAAAAGATGCAATAAGAAGAAAAAGAAGAAACTACAATGTTTATTTTAAACTTGTCCAAAAGAGGAAGTACCCCACCACAAACAATGAAACCCGATTAAACTTGAGGTCAAAAATAGAGTTGCAAAACTAGGGCAACATCATCCTAAATTATGCAGATGCTGGGCACAAGTTTCAAGCTAAAACCAGTCAATAACATTTCATCCGATCTTCTATCGCTCCAAAAAAGATCTCAGGCGTTCTAAATTTTGCCACAGGCTTCAAAAATGTTGAGGTCTGATGTTTGAGTGAAAAACAAAGACTTGCAATTCTTTGTGGATATCTGCCACTCTATCAAGACAAGACTGCCACTTTCTTTTTTTATGAGCAACACAAGACACATTGTAAATCGCTGTGAAGTGTGTCGCCGGTGGGTTAAGAAGGATTTGCAGAGCCCTTATCTTACCTTTGAACACAACTCTGATTAAGACAGAGATTTCAAATGGCTTGGATAAACAACCTGAGGTATTGTAGAATCCAAGACTTGTAAACAAGTGTTTGAATAAAAAGTGCAAAAAACATCACAAGATCTCTACATCTACGGAGAGTTGAGACATCAACTGGGCCTCACAAATCTCATCTGCATTTTTGATAATGCACTTGTCTTATTATTACAATTAGACGGGGTTCGGGGAAAAAAGGAATCAAAAGTATTTTTGATCAATATTTCAAATGCTTCCATTTCTTAGCTGGGTTCTTCAGATGTGTAGTAACTATTTTAGGGTCATCTTTTAATGAGGCGATGGTGAGACAGTGTTGACTAATACACGTAAATTGTCAGCGCTCATCTTTGAAGTAGAACATCCACATACAGCCTTGCACTCCATGTAGTATAATGTAGTTCTGTGTGGTATTATATTGCATTGTTACTGCTAATTGTTCTGTCATGTCATTTGGATTGTTCAAGGCTTTTTTGTGCATGTGGTTACTAGCTCTTTAAACGTATGTGACTCCTCATGGACTGTATTTGGACTCAATATATTATGTCTGGAAATAGAGTCAAAAGGGGTTACATCCAATTATAAGCATGCAAAAACTCAATTTCCCTCCTCTTCCCTTGGATGCAGATGTAGATGGTAATGATGATCTGGGCCAGCAGTCTGTCACCTGTTCAGTCAGCCAGTTAGTCCTTCTGCAGCACCTCTGGCTGCCTAGCATGCATCCCAGGACTGACACCAAGGTTAGGACACGGTCACCAGTGTGGGTACTCTCACCGTCTGTTCCCTTCCACACCCCATTTCCCCTCTTTCATCTTGCTTTTGTGTTAGTCTTTTTATGCAAAGCTTCTCTCTCCCCTCCATCTCTCCCCACCACCACTGTCCTAACACATTGTTTCTCTCCTCTGTCCCACATCACTCCTCCCTTCCCTTACATCTTCCCTCCTCCCCATCCTTCTCTCTTTCCCTCTTGCATCTGTTTGGTGTATTCCCAGGGGCGGTGAGGGGCCAGAAGGGTCCATGAATAAGTCATTAACACTGGCCCCCCAGACTCTGTGATCATCGCCAACCTGTTCAAAAACATGGTTCCCTGCCACCTCTCTCGCTCCCTCTGCACCCCTCTTTCCGCATCCATAAGCAATGAAAATATAAATAAATAAAGCATTAGGGATTTTGTGTGTGTGTGTGTGTGTGTGTGTGTGTGTGTGTGTGTGTGTGTGTGTGTGTGTGTGTGTGTGTTTGTTTCCACCTTATGTTTTAGAACGTTCATTGGCAGGGTGAGCTGAAATGGAGATGATATTGTTTTATGAGGATAAGCCAAATCAGTTTTGAGTTTGCATGTACAGTATTCCATTTGTAAAGGAAGGCTTGTATTTGCCCATACAGGCAGCCTCTTGCAAGCTTAACAATGATCTTAAAATCACAACCAAGACACATATTAAAAAGGAATCAAATTATGTATTGAAAGCATCTAGTGGTCAGTAGGGGAACTGCAGTTTTAGAAACATCTGCTTTGGTTTTGAGAATCACACTATCTACCATGAGAAGAAATGTAAAGCCACACAGTCACAGTTCAGTTCTCTGTACGCCCACCATACACCGTGACCACCTAAATGTAGCACTTTACACACAAGTAAAATATTGTCAGGGAACATAATCCATACAGTAATTAAGTTTCCATAAAACACGTAATTGTTGAAACAAATCAGTCTTAGAGATGGGGGTGTGTACATCCTACACACTATCAATCTCTTCTACTAAAATAAACATAAAGGATAATGGAAAATAAGGAAAATATGAAGCCATGTTGTTCACCTGAAATAAAGTTCCTTCAAGCAGCCAGAGGCTGCAAAGGTCCAAGAAGTTGTTGCTGTCTCATAACTTGAACTTAAATAAGACTGATCGATAGGCAGATCGTATAGGTCAGCCAAAACTAAAGGGTTGTAGTATGATTAGAATTCTAGATGTATTTGATCAATAAAAACACTGTTTAATTAGTCTTCTGCTAATGAAATAAACTCAACATATGAATTTCAATGTGCTGCACTGCAAACAGAAACAGAGAGATGTTTTAGTAAAGGACAAAAAGACTTTGCCCCAATGTAACCTCAAACTTTCGTTGAAGGAGGGTATTCATTTCAGTTGCATAGATTTTTTAAATAGATTATACTTTTAAAAAGTTACTATATGCAATATTTGTTTCACCAAGGCTGATGAATCTGACCATGATCCATTATGCAAATGTTAATCATTACTGTTTCATTATGAACACACAGACAAAGTATATCTGTTTGTTTATGTGCTCTCCATATCTAAATGATGGATCTTTACAAGTTGTAAATGATGTGGCAGGATATTTTCACAGGCAGACAATAGGTATGGAAGATTTATTTTAAAATATCACCCCCAAAAAGTGAATTTGGTGACTTTTGAGCAATTTATCATCCACAATGATCTGAATTTATCTTTTATTTATTTCCTTTGGATTGATACCCCATGTAGTTACACTACTTCTGCAGATGAATGAGTCCCTGCAGGAACTGAAAATTCAAACAAGAGCTTGCAAATGTGTTTAATCTTCATAATAGTTTGGGAAAAAATGGTCACATCAGGGCAAATGTTCAACTTCCTGGTTAGGTACTTACACAAACTAAAGGCTGTCAGCTGTTACAGGAAAGTACCTATTTGCCTATCACAAAGAAATTCTGCGTGACGACTTACAAAAAATATTTTTACTATGTGTGACACTTCACACATTAAATGCATAAATATTTCTCACTGATCTGCAGTTTATGAACAATGCTGCAGTTTACTGCAAAACATACCAAAAAGGTCACAACATACACTGCAATTTTTTGGAAGAGCTGCTTTAAATTCAACTATTTTTAGCCACAAACATACAAATCTCACTGAAATCCTGCTTGGCCTGATGAATGAAGGAGATCCAGTAAAGGTCAACACAACACATGTGCGTCAATTAGGCACTGTAAATATGATTTGTTGATTAAAATCCAATCAAATTCAAATGCCAGACAGTCACTCTGTTCTACTTGCTGTGTGCTCTGAGCAGTTGGTGGGGATTTATTTTAGGAGCTAGTAAGAAGGAGTGCAGTTGTAGTGGGAAGTCTCACTAGGAGGGCAGCTTTTTAAACATGATTTTTACAATGACGGCATGAATTTGTGAAATGATTGACGTGAAGACCTTCATCATCATTTTATTGGCTAATATCACACCTGGAGTAATGCAACTTACTGCAGTTACATACATTTGTAGTTTACTGTGAGAACAGCATTGACCCATCATCATTATCATTGGAAGTTCCCCTGTTTTGGTATAGTAATATAGTTTTTAACCACCTAAAGGGGAACATTTCCTCTGCCCTCTGGCTCGGTGTGCGGTCAGCCAAGATGTTTGACGCTCATAGAGCAGGTGGGGATGAAGTATCTGAAGGACACTTCGGCACATTTGTGTGAACAGGATAATGAACCTGGCTCCACCAGGTGAGGGACGACCTCACAAACTACCAGAGGCTGTCCTGCTGCTCCTGGCAGGGTGCTCCTAGCAGATAAGCCGGCTCATCATAAGTTTCACAAGGTGCATCTCTTCCCCAACACAGCTTGACTTGTTTTTATAGCTGCTGCCTTTGTGTATGCTCATCCATGCATGAAATTGTGCATATTATCAAAGCCTCTTTTGTTATGCATGTTTACAACTTTATCAAAGCATTCTCATAATCAAAGTAAGATGATGATTACATTACCATGTGTGCATATAACAGATTTATAATTGTAATCAATGTCAGGTGGCTTAGCAGGTGTTAGCTTTCTCACCTCAAGAAAATGTTTCATTCCCAGCAGCCATTTCTTTGTGGATGAGTTTCTTTCAGATTTCCAAATTTAATCGCAAAATCTACCATAATGCAAGGCCGGTGAGTGGTACTGTATATTTATGAAACACATTGATGACTAGTGTTGATGATAAATGAGTGAAGAATGTGTTTGTGATGTGATTGTAGGCTAGTTTGGCTTCAGTCATAGTGATACGAAAATATTGCATAGGCCCAGATATAAGAAAGGTAAATGCATAAAAGGAATTATTACAGTGTCCAGCCCACAATCAATCCAGTGACTGATTGCAAGTCTTCTACGTATTTGTATTCAGGTAATACCCCCTTTTTCTTCAAACAAGGACTTGACAATCAGTTGCTCACCTTGGCGACTCAAATCAGCTCTTCCTGCAGCTTCTGCACAATAAAAACCTTCTGGTCGTTGGCAGATTGGAAACTTTTAATGAGAAGCAGCAGGAAGTCTTGTGTGCGCATTAAAGGTCTTTTAAACACGACAACAAGCTTCATCACAGCAAATAAGGGTGGATCTGAAAACAGGCTCATCTGAGTTTGTTGAATATAAGAACAACCTTTTTTCTTAAAAAAAAAAAAAAAAAAAAATCCACTATGCAGACCGTTTTAGAAAATATGTGTTTGATCCAAATTAGGAGAAATAGGTGCTGATGTTTAAATTATATGAAAACTTACTTGCATCTCTTTAAGTGAAGAAAAGCTGGGCCATAAATTGTCTATACTGCCAATAATTATACAGTATATGCTGTCAATCACTCTTGGTCCTTTTGCTTATTCCATGCTACAACCACACATTTCTCGCCCTAATCTCCTCCAGCATATATGGCACACAGGCCCTTCACCTACCTGGTTATGCTTCTCCTTTTAATCTCAGTCTTCATGCGAACTCTCCTCTGTGCCTCGTTCTCTTTATCATGACTTGGCGTTTTTCGTCTCTTAACTCACGTCAATCTGTTAAAAACTTAAATTTGTATTATGTAACACTGACAAGTAATGGGAAGCTGCAGAACAGTGTACACTCTCCTGTGGAGGGTGAATAATGACAGCACTTACCCACTTTCAACAACCTCCTTACACACACACACACACACACACACACACACACACACACACACACACACACACACACACACACACACACACACACACACACACACACGAAATGGACCTTGTGGTCCATTGCAGATGTCTTTGACATTTTAAAGTAGAAGTATGGTACTATTCCCATTTCCAATCATGCCCACTGTGTTTTTCTTTCAACAAATCACAGAAAACTGCATCTACAAATGACATTTATATCTTTACCAGGATAAAGAAGCATCTAAATCTTACTTTACATTTTTGCAGTTGCCCTTTAATCCCAGTGTCCCCAAACAGCAGAACAACCAATTACAATTACAAAAACATAGACTGTGTTAGACTGGGAAGTATTTTAACATTTTTTGAGGTGTATATTTGTTTTCCCACAAGTAATGGATTCTCAAACCGACATCATTTCTCCACCTCAGAGTAGCAAAATGTTCCTTATCTTTGTGCAACAACCTATCTGTTGAGGGAATTACAGAAACAACATGTGACTTTTGTACATTTAAAGCCTAATTTGGAATTCTCTCATCCCAAGTGGCAGCGAGAGATAACAGTTTTAAATTTCTCAAAAGTTTGAAAGCCGTCATTACTCAGAAATTATGTAATGTGGTGTTGTTAAACTCCCAAACCTAAATTCCTTCTTTTTTTAGTGTCTGATAAGGTTGGCTATGCAAAAAAAAAAATCCCTATGGCAGCATTTTCAGCCATGTCTGAATCCAGCCCTTTATAGACTGAGCATGTTGGGAAAGTATTTTGCTTTTGAAGTTTCAATTCATTGCTTGGAACCTGGAACTGAGAGTATTTCTCATCAGTGAGGATTTCTGGATATTCAGAAAAGTACAAGCAGGAAATAAGCTTCTCAGAAGGACCTAGCAACTAAATAGAAATAAAAGTAAGCTTGAATTACTACAAAAGTATTTGTAGCATAATGTCTTAACGGATTGATAAGCACTTCAAAAGAGGTGCAGATGTTTAAATACGGATACATATTAGGTTTTCTGTAAGGGGACATATGTTTTTTTAATGAATTTATGCCATTTATATATTGTTATACTGTGGATGTTCACAACTTGAGGTGTACACATGAAAACATACTTCAAAAAGCAGTAGCATGCGGTGGTGTTTCAGTCAGGGCCAGCACCAAAATCCAACCCCCCCCCCCGCCCCAAAAGAAAGTATTGTATGCCAATACAGCCAACAGAGCAGCCGCACACATTTAGGCCTATGTCCTACAATATATACACATTGCGAATCCAATGTAAAGCCACTATTATGCAACAGTACTTAATCGACACCAACATGAAAGCTGATCAACATCCGCAACGCATCAAGACACCAATGTGCAGCATCGCCATCAGATCATCTTCCCTTAGGTCACTGCCCACTTTACAATGTACATACCATGTGACACAACATCAAAAACAGCACATACTGCCCGACTGCTCTTAGAGGAAACTTCTAAATCACTTCAAAAATAAAATCAATTTCTATAACAGACACAAACATGCTCCAAAAATGGTTCTAAATTTACTTCACAAAGAGAGAGAGAGATATTAGCCCAACAGCAGCGCCAATCTGGTACAGAGAAAGTTTAAAAAAAATAAATAAATAGCACTCACCGATGACTTGTAGATTAAATCCATTCTGCGATCCTTCATGATGAAAAAGGCACCCGAAGCAGGTCCGCAATCATATCTTTATCTACCAATCTTGCCGTTAAATCAAACGCCATCACCTTTCCAGAATAACAGACAGTGCGTCATCACGCACCTGCCCATGGGCCAATCAGCCAAGCTCATTTGAATGACGACGCCCAGACCAGCACTAGAAACTCTGCTTGACTTAGGGCGTTCTGTCAATAACACATCAACATTTGATTGGCTGATGATACGGTCACTCAACGTTACACATCCAATAGCAGCGTCCAGCTCGATCAGAGGCTAGCAATGCAACTACTGCTGGCCGCAGCAGAGGAAAGGAGCTGTGATGCGTTTATAGGACATAGGAGATTTGAGCTCCACAAAATATAGCCATTCGTTTTCTGGATAAAGTTGCATACTGAACAAGTAATTGACTCCAGATACATTTCAGAATGACCTTTTAATTATGGAAAAAACTAAAAAAAATACATTTTTGACAGGGCTAGCAGTGCTAGCCTTGCTGCCCCTGAGTGCACACCACTGTCAAAAAGTCAGAGCTTCAGCCTGCTCTTAACTTGTCTCACCTGTACTTCTTCATCTAACTGATGTCACATCATTTGTACATGACCACAAACGGCCATCTGTTCCACAGCCTTAGTTGCTAATGTTGTTCCATGGATTATTCACGTTGTCCACTTGCATATTTCAAATCAGATTTCAGCTCAAACATCCACCGATGTATTTGTATTTTGAGTGAAAAAACAAGAAAAATCCTACAACAATTATTTGTTCACGTATCCTCCTGAACGGCTGGAAGTCTGCTGAGAGGCAGCTTCTTCTGGGAACTGACTATCAGAACAGAATGGGTTCATCTTAAGGGCGGCCGTAAAAGAAGAGTAGCTAAAACGGCAGATGCTAAACTGAGGGGTCACATAACCCTAACCCTAACCCATAGAGCCAGTATGAGATAGGACGCTTTTTGAACTGTAAATAATGCAAAGATATTCCAGTAGAGTATGATATATCCTCTTCAAATTATTAAAAAAAGGATAAAATTGCCTTGTATTTTGTCAAATACAAAAATATTGAAAGCTGCAGTGATCAATGTTTTTTATTTAATAATTACATTTAATGAAAGTGAGAGGTTGTTCAACGACAAACTCAGATCAATATCAGATAACTCTGTTCTCCTCAGATCTACAAAGCATTTTAGCATCACTTAGCACATATTTTGGTTATACAGTCGGCAACTTTGCCATTATAGTTCAGAATCACTGATTCCACTTATAGTTTCCAGATGCAGCAGACAGCTGCTTCAATAAGAAGTTGGTGGAGACAAAAACAGAGCTAAAAGGACAGTAAACACTGGACTTGTTTGCATCAGTTTGCGTATGCACAAATATGTGGTGTGGTTCCACCTGAAATAAATTCTGGCAAATTGGATGGATCTGAAGGCTCCCAATTAGTGAGGGTGTCAGCTGCAGCCCCAATTTAGGAGTTAGATTAATAAATGAGGTGTATTTTCATGTGGAGGGTCTTTCTCAGTGCAGCTTTAATGTGCTTTGAGACAAGCTAGTTGCAGATTTGAGGGTTCTTTCAGGACGCACTCGTGGCAGATGAGTCCTAATGCAGGGGGTGTGGATGAGCAGCTGTGTGCCATACAGCACAGAGGAGGATGATAGCGGGGGGATAAAGGGAGGGGAAGCAGGTGGGGCGGACGGGGCGGAGGAGGAGACGTCTGCCAGGGGGGGCTGGCTTGGCTCTACATTGGATGGAACAGAAGGAAGAAAGAAAATCTCTCAGGCATTCCTCATTTCTCTCTACCCATTTATCAGTCTCTGCCTTTTTCTCCCCCCCCACTTTCACACCGCATCTGGACTCACTCTGTCCCCTTTTTTTCCTTTTCAACACCACTGTTGGATTCCTTACATTGCCTCTCTTTCTCCTTCCTGTCCAGGCTCTATATGTCCTCTCATCTTTCATCCTTTTCTTTCATTCCTTTCATAGTTCTCTATCTATCCTCGGCACCTTCTTTCCACTTCTGCCTCTTTGTGTGTGTTTTAACCATCTTCTCGTTGCTCCATCTTTTCACGAGGAAAGAGCTTGGCGTGAGATCTGTGCCAGTGCAGTCTAGATTGTGCCACCCTACCAAGAGAGTGGGTGTCAAACACAGACACCGGCACAGCTTGCCAAGGAGATGGAACCACATTGAAACCAATGGCTGCAGAGAAACATGAATATATGTCTGCTGCCACCCACTCATCCAGGCCCTGATCCTTTTGGTTCATTTGGATCTGAAGGAATAAATCTATTTCAAATAAAATATAGGAGTTTCTGATGTTTTGTCTTTATTTCTGCCACGATAATACAGGAAGACTTGGTGAGATTTGTCTATCGGTCAACTTACCTGTGAAGTGATGAGAGCTTAAAGACAGTACTCCAAATAGATTATTGCTCTTGTGCCTTCTTTTAATACATTTGCAAACATTGTGTTGACTCAAACAGAAGGACACGAACTGTAGCAACAAGACTGACCTGTATGAATTTAAAAAGCTGTTTAAGTTTTGAGGGTTTTTTTAGATGGCTTTTACATTCATAAATATAAAGACAATACATCTTTGCTGCTTTTCCATGTTTCTGAGGGCAACAATATACACTACCTTTGTGTTGCATTGTTATCTCTGCATAGTAGCTAAAGAGAAGAAGTGTATATAATGATGTATTGCATAGCAAGGATTATAACATGCTGAAGATACTGATCAACAGAAGAGGTTGGATCCCTCATGGATGATTGGACGCCCATGTTTCCACGTTTTAGTATATATGCTGTGCACGTATTAACAGTAGCGTGCGGTGGTGTTTCAGTCAGGGCCAGCACCAAAATCCAACTCCCCCGCCCCAAAATAAAGTATTGTATGCCGATACAGCCAACAGAGCAGCCGCACACATATAGGCCTATGTCCTACAATACATAAACATTGTGAATCCAATATAAGGCCACTATTATGCACAGACGCGGTTTTACAATAGAGGCAAGGTAGGCACCTGCCTGGGGCCCCACCAACTTCCCCGAACTGCAGGGGCCCCCACACCAGCTGCCCACTCTCCATTCAGCTGGGAATTGGGGCCCTCAGTGATCCCCAGCCATTGCGTTTTTAAATGTAAATGTAAATTTGTATGTTTAAATCGGAAACAAAAACAACAAACTAAAATACAAAGAAATAAAGTATCCGTCTACACCCCCTCCCATTTCGTGTTATAATGGACTATTCCATCCAGGCCATGATCGCGAGAGTTCCAAACTTATGTGACGGAAGTGGAGGGAAGTTTGGAAGACGTTACGTGAGCGGTGAAATTGATATCAGCAGTTGGAAAATGAAGCGAAACTACCCAAGTGGTGCCACCAAAAGAAGGAAGCGGGAGGAGGCGAAATCAAAAAATGACGCACTCCCGAAGTTGACAACATTTTTTAATGTTTCGACAACACCGCCGGTTGTCGAGGAGCAGCAGGAGGCGCCGGCTAATTCAGAAGGGGAGGAGGTAACCATAGTAACCGTGTCATGCTAGAGCTCTGACAGAAGAGATGTCAACAATGAGGAGGTGGTGAGTAGCAGTCCTGATTCTGTTGACCACCACGAAAGTGTTGTCATCATCGGAGATGATCCGGCGTTGTGGCCCAACGTTTTCAGTGACTGTCAACGTTGTGACTTAGTGAAGAGAGGACCCGTACAAACAATAATTATATGCCATTACACAGCTTAGAATTTATATCCCCCCTCATCCACCTAAACACATGTCCATGTTTGCTTTACTTAATTACTTTGGCTTTTATTCTTGGGTGTGCATCTCTTTAAGTATGCAAAATGGACATGTTTTAAGACCAAAGACCAGGAGATCTGATGGCAAACTGAGAACAGCTGTTTCACAGGCTGGCTGTTTCTGACATAAGCTTTGAGGGACAGAAAGTGGATGCAAGGTATTTCTTTGTGCTTTTACAGACCCAAGTACGTGCAACTTTTACACATAAATTAAGGCTGAGATGATCACGTACTTGTCATATGATCGGTTCACAGGTGCCACTAATCTACTTACCAGGGCCATAGCTAGTGTTATTGAAATACTGAAATCAAGTCCCCATAACATACTTTAAAATACTTCAAATGTGGAATTAGTTGTCTAAACACAGTTTCAAAGCCTTCTAGCCAGAATCTGGTGGGAAACGACTTCTTTGCTCATTTGTCCTTTGTTGGTCTAAATGTTGTCACATTTTAAGGGATTTAATATTGCTGATTTATCCTGACTTTTAATCCCTAGTATGCATAAAACTCTGAAATCAGTAGAAACCTACATTTTCCATAAGGTATCTCCACAGCATCTCTCATTAGACCTTATAAATGCACACCTCTTTTAAAATTGACATCATTTGGGTCATTTTTTCCAACTTTTAAAAGCTCACTCCACAGGCACAAGCCATTATACTGTGTACACAGGCTGAGTAGTATTACATTTCTAGGACATACCCCCTTAAATATTAAAAACTGGGGGGAAAACTCTGGGATTGCTGAGTCACAAATTACAGAGGACCTTACCCCAGTGCTCTCAGTGGTAGCTGCCCTGTCACTTACACAAACACAGGGTGATAAGTATTGTTGTGAATCCGTTGTGAAGGGCCCCCTAGCTAAATTCGCCTTGGGCCCCCAAATTGCTAAATCCGCCACTGATTATGCAACAGTACTTAATCGACACCAACATGACAGCTGATCAACATCCGCAACGCATCAAGACACCAATGTGCAGCATCGCCATCAGATCATCTTCAAAAATAGAATCAATTTCTATAACAGACACAAACATGCTCCAAACACGGTTCTAAATTTACTTCACAAAGAGAGAGAGGGGGACAGAGAGATATTAGCCCAACACCCGCTCCAATCTGGTCCAGAGAAAGTTTTTTAATAAACTAGCACTCACCGATGACTTGTAGATTAAATCCATCCTGCGATCCTTCATGATGAAAAAGGCACCCGAAGCAGGTCCGCAATCATATCTTTATCTACCGATCTTGCCGTTAAATCAACCGCCATCACCTTTCCAATAACAGACAGTGCGTCATCGCTGGCCTGGCGACGCCCAGGCCAGCACTAGAAACTCTGCTTGACTTAGGGCGTTCTGTCAATAACACATCAAAATGTGATTGGCTGATGATACGGTCACTCAACATTACGCACCCAATAGCAGCGTCCAGCTCGATCAGAGGCTAGCAATGCAACTACTGCTGGCCCCAGCAGAGGAAAGGAGCTGTGATGCGTTTATAGGACATAGGAGATTTGAGCTCCACAAAATATAACCATTCGTTTTCTGGATAAAGTTGCATACTGAACAAGTAATTGACTCCAGATACAATTCAGAATGACCTTTTAATTATGGAAAAAACAGTAAAAAAAAAAAAAAATTTGACAGGGCTAGTAGTGCTAGCCTTGCTGCCCCTGAGTGCCCACCACTGCGTATTAGTATATATGCTGGTCAAAAAGTTACATAAAATTATAGTATTGAAATGCTGCTGATATTTTTGCAGTAATTTAGAAATATTGAGCAAGTGACGAGTTTAGTTTTCAACTGTACAATGCCTCACTCTGTACAGATCTTGGTCACAATTATTTAAAAAACAAAACAAATGTGAGGATCAACAATGCTAATTTATGCTTTGTATTTATGTTTTTTTTTTAAAGAAAAAGTTGGCTGATATACTGTTATCTGATTTTTAAAATGCTCAGAGGTCAGTATTTGCATCACAAATCCAGTATCATTAGGGCCATATCTTTTAGACCTTTTTTGGCTGTGCCTTTGCATCACAGTGGAATCCATTGCACCTGCTGTGAATCTAGGTTGAATACAGTTGCAATCCTTTGCAACAGAGCAAGCTACAGACTTTTCTGAGCCACCTTTTCAAGCCCACAGGCAATGAGTATTTGATACTTAAAGGATAAACATTTCAGTGGAATATTCCTTTAAGTCATCTCCACCAGCTCTGCTCAGCCTCCACCTGTGTGCAGCGCTGCTGTGCATGGAGACAGTGTTTTATTCATAGCTTGCTCTTTGATCCTATATTGAGCCTTATTGTGGAAAGCAACCAAGGAGCTTGTGCACAAAAAACAGGAATACTGCACACAACACTTCAGATAACTCAGAGAAAAAGATGCATAGATTAGTTCCCTGATTAGCAGGCAAAATTCACAACATGTCTGAAAAAGTCAACACGAAGCCAATCTGCTTAATCTCAGTGTTGTGCATCTGGTTTGTGTTACAACAAAGGAAACAATGAGGAGAAAAGTTAGAGAAACATTGAAGAGAGAGATGTGTGAAAGGTGTGAAAGATGAAAGACATGAATGACGAAGGAGATAAGTAAACTGAGTGAGAAAGTGTTGAGGAGGAACTCGAGACATATACGCAGGTACATTAACACAGAAAAACAGTGAAAAATCAAAGAGAGAAGTGAATGATTCACCAAAGGAACTTGAAAAATCAGGTAGTGCTGGTGTACGTCTTGAGAACCGTTCATTGCGAAAAAAGGCTTTTTAGTAATCCCGGGTTCAACAATTTTAGAAACAGATGAAGTGAGCTCAGGTTGGTGAATGATGTAATGTCTTAAGTTCAGACAAAGGTCACCGTAGAGTCGATAGAAATAGAGTCAATAGAAAAGGCAAATAAAGTACTGGCAATCAAATTCAGTGACACTAATTGAGAAAAACTTTTACCAGCATCATAATAGTAATAATAGCAGCAGAAGATTAGCAAGAGGCACTAAATAAATTAGATGTGGACCGAAAAAGAGCAAAGAAACTGAAATTAGAATATTTTGTGGTGGACTCAGAGATTCAAAGTGGAGAAAGTGGAGAGTGCTAAGACAAATCAGGACACTTGTTATTGTAACCACTTCCACAGGATTTAAAGATAAATACACCATCACAACAATCATTAGCACAAAGAGATGGCAGCTACTGTTAGTGCTGTCATTTCCACCCCGAGGTCTCTTCACCGACCCTGAAATAAAGCCTTCTCCTCTGTGAGGTGCACACTCAAAACATGTACTCAACGTGGACTCCGAAGATTACAGCCCACACCACAACACTTGCACACACCAGGCCGTACCCTTCCTGACCCCCTCGATTCCGGCGGAAGCAGCCCGAGATCAGCAGCTCGGCCGCGGGGTGGTGAGTGGCCGGGGCCGGTGTGACGACCCCGCTCTGACAGTGTCAATACAAAGCAATTTACAAGCACATGAAAAATCGACCCTCGATAACAGGCAATTTCTCTGCTCCGTTGCCTCAAGAGGCGTGACCCACCTCACGAAAGGGGGGGGGGGGGGGAACTGAGGAAGACAAAGAAGAGAAAGAGAAGGAAGAGAAGGAGAGTGGGTGATCATGCTCCAGTGGATGTGATTACAGGCTACTGTGTTCTAAAGGCCAGGATGTGAGGGTTGGGAGGCGAACAAATTGAGCAGTAATGGGGCAAGGAAGGAATTGGTGCTAGCAAATGTAATAGTGATGTGAGTAGCAGAAAAATTACTGTGATGAGCGCGACGGTTGGATGGATGGTTGTGTGTTTGTGTGGACTGGGGGCCACAGGTGAGGAAAAAGATAATGACCTCATTCCTCTTCTCTTTTGGCGAGACACTTTCTTCCACACCACTCTATTCATCAAGCCCTCAATCCGTCTCTCCATCCCTCGCTCGCCTCTTCCTTCTAATTCTGCCTCCTGTGTCGAAAAGCCAGAGGTCACACCTTCATCCTAATAGACAGGAGTGCACACAAAGAAGAAATGTTGTGGTATGTGTCTGTGAAATGTGTGTGTGTATCTCCCAGTTGCTGAAACACACACACACACAAACACACACACACACACACACACACACACACACACACACACACACACACACACACACACACACACACACACACACACACACAAAGACAGCATGGAGGCAGATATCATGGACCTAAATAGAAAAATAATTTGTATTAAAAAAATACTTCATCATGAGTTTATCTGTGTCGGGATCAAAAGGTACCTCTGCGCTATTCAACAAGAGGTCATTTAAAATTAACCACCCTCAGCCTAAATAAAGGTTTTGGATTAACAAAGATGACTTCTTAACCTTTCTTAAAGTTTCTTTTTCATCTAAAATAAATGAGATTTCTCTGTAGAGTGGCTGTTGTCATATCAATTTATGTTTTCTTTGTTATGCACTTCAGTCGATTTTAAACTTCTGATTAGCTCTGAACCTGCATTATAATGAGTGTATGTTTGTCTTTATCAGTGTCTGTTCTTGTTTATAAGATGGATCATGCATTTACTTGCATATACATTTTTGCTTAATGAAGGAAAATAAATCCCACTTTTATTATATTTATTATTATTATATATATATATATATATATATATATATATATATATATATATTAGGTCAGAATTGACCTTTAGGACACACCTTCTCTTTTGTTAGTTTTGTTCTCTTCAGGTGTGTGTTGGAGGATTTTTGGAAAGACGGAGACTGTATTTTTTAATTTGGTTAGAATAATGACTAAGATGTGGGCTTATATTCTCATGCTATGTAATAATTCACAAGATTTTTATACACTATTTTCAATGTTTGCATGGAAGTGAAGAAAGCAAGTGGTGATATCATAAGTTTTATTGTTTTATTTATGAGAGATGGCATCTGAGGCCTGTTTCTTTAGACCATACCAATGAATGTTTCTGTTGTCCTGTTCTGGTTCTTCCTTTGTCCACCACTGGTTATGACATACTGGAGCCAAAGCCTACATTCTTAAGTACCATTTTGCTGTTCTGAACTTGGCCACCTCCTGCACACTGCAATCCAATACAAGCTTACTGTGTCATTGGGTATTACTTAGTTTCTACCTTTTCTGTGTTTGTATGTGTGATTCAGTTTCAACCAGAACGCCTAACATAGTCAAGTCAGTTTTATTTATATAACACCAAACCACAACAGAGCAAGTCTAGACTGTACTTTACTTTTCAATTTTCAAGAGATCCAACATTCCCCTAAGAGCAAACACTTATTATTATATCTACTAATGATCTGATCTAATCTGCAACTGTTTCACTGACACCACGCTGCTGTGGGAAAGAGACCGTTTTCTCTCCTCGCTGCAGCCAGCGGTAGGTGAGGCCATGAAAAAAGAATCACCAACAGTTCTGCACAGTCAGAATCGATTGCTGAAGCCTTTGCACTCTGTCTAAGGATCTATGACCGTAAAGCATGGTAGAGAGTGAGGGTTTATACACCTGCTGCACATGGTGAAATCCAACCACAGCACTGCATATTACATCAAACAGCTAGTACTTCACTGTAACCTACATCTCTAAGCTGTTCGGCTTATTATCAGTGCACTAATAAAATGAAACTATATTCATTAACATAAAGACTATTTTTAAGGTATATCTTGCTCTCTCATGCAGCTGTTCGTTTGCAGGTTAACTGCAGATTTACTCCTGCAACCAATGTAAAAAATCTCTTTCACACAATCCAAAAGGTACAATAAATTAAATCAGTTACCTGTATTTTCAGCCATAATGTGGTGTATTGAGTCAAGTCTGAACTGAACTGCAATAAATTGTTAAGCACTAAATGTATCTCCTGTTGATATTGGAGTTTCTTATTTCAGGTCAATAAAAATCATTACTCCCATGACTTACTCCCCCTCATTAACGCTGAGTGATTAAATAAAAAGCTTGTTGTTTTTCTGTGGCAAATTTAATATTATCTCTGAAATCAGACATCTGTAATGAAATCATCAGTGGTAATAAAAATAATGTTGCTGCACCACATACTGACAAAATTGCCACCATCCATCAGTAATTAGTGCACCTGCAGGCACCTGGGTGTTTAAGATAGTTGGTGTTAATTTCGTCGAGAAAAATAATGACAGAAACTATTTGTTGAAGACTGTTTTTATGATAAAAGCAAGACTACAACTAAGTTTAAAAAAAAGTAACCCCTGAAACCTAAAACTATGACAAATGTATTGTCACTTTATGTGAGATAAACTAAACATTTGAATTTAAAGAGAAACAACTGAACAAATTAGCTAATTACTGTATTATGATAGTCTAATTCAACATAGCCTATATCTGTGGAATCACACATTATAGCTCCTGACTGATAAAATATATATGGTGATGGGCAGGCCAAGCACATTCATAAAATGTTAAACTAACATTAATGTGGCATTATAAAGAGCTGTGGATGTGTGTAACATTACTTTCAGTCGTCTAACGTTCGTGTTTATTGGCTCTTGGAATGAATGCAAGATTAACGTGGACTGTCAACCATTTCAGAGCCTTTTCAAACATGCGCTTTCTAGTTTTCTATGTCTGGCAATATTGCCAAGTATGAGCAGCTACATTCAAACTGCCAGAATTTGAATGAGTGGCCGGTTGTGGCTCAGCAGGTGGAGTTGGCTACTAATCATAGGTGGGTGACAGTTCAAACCCATTTGTTTTTTCAGTAAGAAACAATGACCTTCTGATTTTCACTCTACGTCTACTCACACAAACTTACCAAGAGTTTGCTAACATAATGAGAGTGGCGGGTCTTATTAAGTCATACTGTGGTCTTGCTGGAATAGAAAAGTATGTTAGAGTTTCTTGCTCACCTGTCTTGTTCTACACCTCCCCTGAACAAAGACCCCCTGAGTAGTACAGCTGCGGTATCCTCATAAAAGCCCTCTGACTTAAATATTCAGTGCGTGGGAGTGGGATACAGAAAGGGAAAGAGAGACACTTTGGCCTGTATTGTTTCCTCTCTACTCGCTCAGATATCAAAGACAAAGAGGAGAGGGAAGGAAGGTACTTGAACTAATAAAGTGCAGCCTTTTCTGTGCACAAACTCTGTGAATCTTTTGAAAACAGATCCTTACTGGAGTGAAAAGAATACTACAGATCAAAAATCCAGTCATGATAAAGTTCATTTTTAATGCGCATCTCATAGGGACTGTCACATCAACATTATTGTAATATGAAAACCACAAATGCCTCAAACGTATGAAGAACACTGTATAAAATTTAAGAACGGGTGTGGCTGCTGCTTCTTCTCAAAATATGACACTCCACCGTAACATGAATTATGCACAAGCAGAGTACAATCCCTTGTAATTACACAGCGTGTTCTCTTTTCCTCTTGTCTTCATCGCCTTCCAAAGCTTTTTCTTTTTCTCCCAAATTCCTCATTCAATAGTAATTCTCTCTTTCTCTCTGACTCTTCTCCTCCTCCTTACATACTCATCTTTTCGCTTGTCACTTTCCCTTCATGTCAATTACCATTTCCCTCCACCCCCCCCCCCCCCCCCCCCCCCATTCCTCTGGCACTGCTCGCCCTCTCTTTTACCTTCTTCATTTGTATCCCACTATTTTTCTCTCCTTCTCATCCCTCGCTCCCTTTTTCTTTTATTTCTAAAATCTCCCTCTGCATGCAAAACATCCACATGTTCATATTTTGTCTCCCCTATTCTCCATTCACTTTATTGACTCTGTTCACTTCATTTCTGTCATTCCCTTCCTCATCCGTCATGCCGCTACTTTTCTCCATCCTCTGTTTTGCTTGTTTCTGCATTCTCTTTTTTCTTCTTAAGACCTTACCATATTTATTTTATCTTCCTGCAGGACTTGGTCTCTCTTCCGTCAGTCATCTCATCGTCCTTCGCCTCATCCCACACACTATTTCCCTCCAACATGCAGCACCTTCTCTCCTTCTCCTTCTATATTCATCCTAGCAGTGAGTGAGTGACCTGAATCTGTCTCCTTGCATTACAGCCCCTCCCTTCTGCAGCTCAGAAACACATTCAAAAACCAATAGTGTGGCTGCCACCTTGCCTAGCATGCCCTCATTTGTGTGTATGAGTGCAAGTGTGTGTAATTGAACCTGGAAGGATAAGGAAGTCAGCCTTTTACACTAGTTACACAAGTGCATCGGACTTGCAGTGCCTTGTCTGTGCTTGCATGTGGGAGACAGTTTTTTGGAGGCGATGGGTGTGTGTGTGTGTGTGGGTGAGTGAATGTGTGTGTGTGTGTGTGTGTGTGTGTGTGTGTGTGTGTGTGTGTGTGTGTGTGTGTGTGTGCACTTTATGTATAGTATGTTTATCAGTATGCCAAGCAGGAAGCCTTAAATGGATTTTAGCTGGGATGTATCGCCTCTTCTAGAAAGAAAGGAACTCAAGATTATCTCTCATTGCCAGTGTCTTGAACATATGTGCATATATTGTCAAGTGTGTATGTGGTGTGTGTGATATCTTCTATGTGCAGTGTCTGGTATGTTGTCTGTAATTGCCTGTGCCTCACCATCCATCAAAGGGCTGTTTTTCTCACGCTTTCTTTGCTCTTTTCAGTCACAAAGTTGCTCTCTCTTCTGCAGGGAGAAAAAACAAAAAAAGTTTTTTTCAAAATGACTCTGACAAGTGTTTTTTTTTTCACACTGAATGAAAGCATACATAACAAACTTTCTAGAAGGAGATTGCGTGGGGGTTGGATGGGGAGGAAGAAACATCATATCTGCCAAGCAGGAAAACAATCAAGGCAGATAGCACTGAGTTGTCAAAGATTGTGACACCAGCAAAACACTGAGGTCCCAGCCTGGGAAAATGAAAAACATTGCAGTGACACAAAACACAGCAGCATCTCCAAACTGATTTTTACACTCATCTTTTATAACGCTACTTCAACTAAACTTTCATTCTGCAACTTATACTTCCAAGACGCAGCTGCACCAACTTTCCTGGTAAATTCACTTGCTGCGTATACGGGCTAATGGATGCACTTATTTTAAGTTCATGACTGTTGTTAGAATACAAGGAGAGCACCAAAACAAGTAAAATTGAGAGAAACAACAGATGTGACAGAAACTTAGTTTGAAACTTGGAGATTGCTGCATTTCAACATTTTTAGATGGTGAGTGCAAGTCAAGTTTCTCAAAAATGTATTACATGGCAGTGACACACCAAAGATGATGTCACTTGATGAGCATCCTCTTTGCTCAAAGCCCCATCTCACAAGATCTCAAGATTTATTTCTGCAAACATCCACACAAGAATCGATCCTCAGCTCATCCTGGTTCAATTAATTAGCAAATCAATTAATGTTCAGATGATAACATGACTGATTTCCTCTCAAACCTTTGTCAGCAACTTTAACCACAAGGCCTTGTAAACATGATTGTGCAGCTAGTTGGCCTTTTTTTTTTTTTTACACCTCAGATGAATTCAGAAACAGATTTTAGTTTGAAAAATAAATATATAAGACATTTTTCCAATTTGAACAGGAGGCACAGACCAATGACTGGTCAGATATTAGGCTATGTTCCCTAACCCAGACAGGCTGAGGCCAGCATAATACATGATCTATATTATCCATTATGAAGAGCATCAGTTCAAGATGCATTTTCAAATGTACTTGCACCAATGGGGGGATGACCTCAGGTGAGCTTTGCAGAAACGTAGATAAATGACGTCACTCTGAATTCATTTTGTAAGTGCACTGATTGGATTGGCTGTGAGGGTGAATACATTATCAGTAGCGGACCCCATGTTGGATACCGACATGATATTGGCTACTGCTAGAATCCCTGGTGGTGGACACCACTATCATTGGCCTGCCCTCACTGTGTTACATTCTAACAATTTCCAGCTGCAGGAAATTCTTTTTTTTTTTTTTTTTTTCAAAATATTTTTATTGTCAATTTTCAAAGTAATGAACAATATACATACACACATAATAATAATGATAATAAATAAATAAAAACTTGACACAAACCATGACATGTCGAAATAAAGTACACGCAGAAAGACTTAATGTAGTGTCCGAGTTAAATGTCCACTCGAGTGTGTCAGAGTAGAATATCCACTTGAGTGCATCAAATATATCAGTACTCTTCAAATACACATGATGATAATAATAATAATAAAAATTAATTTAAAAAATAGATAAATAAATTAACAAGATAAAAATAAAGAAAGACTTGACACAAACCATAACATATAAAAACAGATTACACACAAAGAGGCTTAATAAAACATCAGAGTTGAATGTCCACTTGAGTGCATCAAGCATGTCAGAATAGGTGCTCTTTAGGGGGGTTAACTACAGTTCCAAATACTCCAGGATAGGTCTCCATACACCATAGAATTTCTGTAAGTTGCCAGATATCTCGTATCTCAGTTTTTCAATGTGGAGAATTCCTACCAGCTCCCTCAGCCAGGCTTCGAATTTAGGTGGTGAGTCAGATTTCCACATTTTCAAAATGCATCTCTTTGCTATGACCATACCATAAGCCACCACCGTAGTAACATTTCGACCCATGTTCTCCATAGTGTTAGAGATGCTAAGTAAAGCGGTTTCAGGATCAGGGTCCAGGTTTACTTTAAGTGCATGGGAGTACCATCTGAAAATCGAACACCAGAAATTCTGAATCTCAGGGCATAGCCAAAATTGATGTGCAAGTGTGCTGTCTGATATCTTGCACCTTTCACACAGGGGAGAAGTTTGGGGGAAGATTTTATGCAGCTTAACCTTTGAATAGTGTAACCTGTGTATGACCTTGAATTGAATCAACTGTAACCTAGCGTTAACTGAGCAATGATGAATGTCATTTAAGGCTTGTTTCCATGTTTCGTCTTGAATCGTGATATTAAGATCAGCCTCCCACATTTGTTTAAATTTAACAGCAGGTTGTGCAAGTTTGTGAGAGAAAGTACAAACCAATTTTGAAATCAAACCTTGCGCTTCTGGTGGTCCAAGTAAGAGCTTAAAAATAGCACTTTCTTCTGGCAAGGAGTCAGATGATGAAATATTTTGTCTTATGTAATGACGGAACTGTAAATACCTAAAGAAGTTTGATTTTGGCAGGTCATATTTTTTTTGTAAAAATTCAAATGAACATAAATGTTTATTAACATAGAGATCTTTTATGGACCCTATTCCTTTCCTACTCCACTCCTTAAAAACTGCATTTGTGTTTGAAGGAAGAAAGGCATGGTTATGCCATATAGGGGCATGCACTGATGTCTTAGGAAGATCGCAAAATTTTCTGATCTGCATCCAGATCCCAGGGAGGTTTTTTGGGGTAGACTTTGTTCTATTGCTAACCAGGATGGAATCTCAGTCTGTGGATCAGGGTTATTAGCCAGTTGCCAATATACCATCACTCTACTGTTAGCGGCCCAGTAATAATGTAGGAAACATGGTAGGCCAAGGCCTCCAGATTCCTTTGGCTTTTGAAGATGTTGTTTAGAGATTCTGTGTGCCTTATATCCCCAAATAAATGGTAAAATCACAGAGTCAATCATTTTAAAAAAGGACATCAGGATGAAAATTGGGATATTCTGAGACAAATAAAGGAACCTTGGCAGAGAGACCATTTTAATTGTATTTATACGGCCTATTAATGACAGAGGCAATGTTCTCCATTTTTCAATATTCTTTTTCAGGGCGTCTAATCTCTCCATGAAGTTATATTTAAAAAGTAACTCTGGTTTTTTAGTGAGTTTAACACCTAGGTATTTAACCCAGTTTTTTGAAATGTTAAACTGAGTTGAGGTCACGAATGAGGGGTCTAAATCAGCTGTGAGCGACAAAAGGTCGCTTTTTTGCCAGTTTATGGTATATCCCGAAACCGTACCAAACTCATTTATCAGATTGAGCAGATATGGGATAGATTGTTCGGGGTCTGTCAAAAAAATAGCGATGTCATCCACATAAAGTGATATTTTGTGGCTAATACCATCAATAATGACAGGCTTAATCAAATTATTTTCCCTTATACTAATTGCCAATGGCTCAATGGCTAGCGCGAAAAGTAATGGCGAGAGGGGACATCCTTGACGGGTGCCTCTCTCGAGCGGGAAGGGATGTGATCTGTCCTGATTAGTTACCACGGAGGCAGTTGGATTAAGGTAGGCCATCCGTATCCAGGAGACAAAAGTGTCTCCCAAACCAAATGATTCCATCACTCTAAACAGATATCCCCACTCCACCTGGTCAAATGCCTTTTCGGCGTCTAAACATAAAATGGCCTGCTTTGAACCTGTAGTAAATTTGTAATACATGATATTTATTAGCCGTCTTGTATTGAAAAAAGAATATCTGTTTGGAATAAACCCTGTCTGGTCTCTATGAATAAGAGATTCAATATACTGGTTTAGTCTGTTGGCTAATATTTTAGTAAAAATTTTGAAATCCACATTCAGCATAGAAATTGGACGGTAAGAGGCGGGGTTTGTTTCATCTATCTGGTTTAAGTATGAGAGCAATGTCCGCATTATATAATGTTGGTGGGAGTTTTTCTATTTCAACAGAGTGGGACAACATCCTGAGCAGGAGTGGGGATATCTGCCGAGAAAATTTTTTATAGAACTCTGGTCAAAAACCGTCCGGCCCGGGGGCCTTTCCATTAGTAAAAGATTTGATAGAATCTGTCACTTCGTTCAAAGTTATTGTCGCATTCAAAGCCTCTCGTGAAGCATCATCTAGTTTAGGAAAGGGAACATTTTTAAGCCAAGAATCCACATCACCTTTTGCTTTTGCCTTGTATAGTTCTTGATAAAACTGCACGAAACGCTTATTTATTGATTTTGGATTGGTAAGTATATCTCCAGTACCAGATCTAATTCTAAGTATAGCCCTGCTATTTTGCTGCCCCCTAAGGTGACGGGCTAGCAGCGTGTGTGGCTTGTCTCCTAGTTCAAAATAACGTGTCCGCAAACGGGACAGTTGATCACTGACTTGTTTTGTTAAAATTGTATTGTACTCATATTTAAGATTAATAATTTCTTGTAGTGTTTGATTATTGTTGCTTCGTTTATATTGTGTCTCCAGCTGAGATAACTTACTATCAATTTCAACCAATCTTGAGCTTCTTGATTTTTTTTAATGATGCCTCATAAGAAATAGTATGACCCCTCATGACTACTTTAAACGTTTCCCATAAGTTTGAGTCTGAAGTATCAGAGGTGTCATTCGTGTCTAAGAATTCGTCAAATTTACCTGACAAATATTTACAGAAATCTGCATCATTAATTAAGTAAGGACGGAGCCTCCAAGTCGTTTGCTGTTTTTGTTGGTTAAAGTCTAAATTAACACTAACTGGAGCGTGATCTGAGATGACAATGTTATGATATTTGGTGTCCAGTACATTTGATAGGAGCTTAGAGTCTAATAGAAAAAAATCAATTCGTGAGTATGAGTTATGCAACTTGGAAAAAAAGGAATACTCTCTATCTGTTGGATGCTGCAAACGCCAAATATCTACAATGTTAATTGAAGAGATTAGACTGTTTAAAGTGACTGATGCATTTGAAGGGCTAGATTGTTTTTTTGAAGATCTGTCCAGGTGCCAGTCTAAGATCGCATTAAAGTCTCCAGCGATAATCAAGTTTGTATTTGAGAGGTCTGGCAGTTTACCAAATATTTTACGGAAAAAGCCTGCATCGTCCACATTCGGACCATAGATATTAACCAGAGTGACATGTATAGAATAAAGCTGTCCAGTTACAATTAGAAATCTGCCACTGTCATCACTAATAGTATTTATGTGATGAAAAGGTATATTCTTTTTAATTATAATGGCTACCCCACGTGCCTTGCTAGAAAATGTAGACTGAAAAATATGTCCTGCCCAGTTGCACCTTAAACGAGACTGCTCAGGCGGTCTAATATGAGTTTCCTGTAAAAACACCAAGTCAGAAGATAAAGATTTTAAATGGGTGAAAACCTTCGCTCATTTAATAAGATGTCCCAATCCCTTTACATTCCAGCTAACCATAGTAACCCCTTTACTTCTACTACTATTTACTGGTAGCATGACATATTGTGACAGTTATTACTTGAATAGTGGACACGCTGAAAGCCTCAGACAGAAACACGAAGAAAACAAAAACATACAGGTGTACCGAACGTGTACAAAACCCCACCCTCCCCCCAATCCCACTTTCCCAAACAAAGTAGGAAAAAACCCTGGATAAACATACTGTTAGGGGGAAATCCAGCTGAGTTTATCCTAATACTAAGCTGTGAAAACGCTAATAGCAACCTAACATCTCGCTTCCCCTCCGATATAAAGTCTTTATAAATGAAACACTCACAATGAAACAATTTAAGTAAATGTGTAAGGCAATTAAACAGCCAAATAAGGGATACCATAGATCCTGTAAACGTTTGCTTAAGAAAACATAGTTCACATAATATTATTATTTTAGGATTTGACCTGATCTGTTGTTAAATGAATTACAGTTTGAAGGCGGCCATGAGACCAGCCCTGCTACGTTTACAGAGTTTGTCCATGGTGACCAACACTCACAACACTCCTAGGACATCTTTACGTGTCGAGATTGTCTGCGAACCTCTCCGCCTCCTCTGGGGTATTGAACGTGGAGGTGACGTTGCCGTGGGTAACTCTCAGACGGGCAGGGTAGATGAATCCCGCACGAAAACCAGCGGACTTGAATCTTTTCCTGGTGTCATCAAAGAGTTGACGCTGTTTCATAACCTCAGCCGGAAAATCCGGAAAGATATGGATGCGCTGACCTTGGTACATCAGAGGGGATTGTTGTGCTGCAAGCCTCATGATGAGCTCCTTGACACGATAGTTGTGTATCCTGGCAATTAGCACACGGGGCCGGTTAGCGCCGTTAGCAGGCTGTCCACCCAGCCTGTGTGCACGGTCAACTTCTATGTGTCTCGGAAAGTGTTCTTTCCCCAGCAGATTTTCAATAAAGTTGGCCACAAACTCAACCGGGCGAGTAGATTCAGCATTTTCAAGAAGGCCTATTATCTTTATGTTTTGGCGTCTTGAACGTGCCTCAAGGTCCACAACTTTATCTTGTAAAGCCTTGTTAGCATCCCCCAGGCGTTTAGCCTGTAGCTCAAGTGCGGCTAACCTGTGGTCGTGGTCGCTGGCCATTACTTCCACTGCGGAAAGACGAGACGCATGTTCTGTCAGTGTAGCTTGGCTGGCTTGCAGAGACTCTTCCAGCGAGTTAAACCTCTCGACCATTTGCTTGCTCATCCCGTTTATGGCATGGAGAATAGCTGCACTTTCTAGTGAGGGACTAGCTGTTAGCTCAGTTAGCAGGCCACTTTCAAAAGTTTCCAAAGCTTCCTGGCCGTTTGCTTCTTTGGTGGCATTTTTAAAACGTCCCCTGCGAGTTTTACAACCTTCCTTTTACTGTCTTTGGTCAAAAAAGTGGTGTTTTTATGAAAAACTCGATTTATCGGAGCGGAGCCTCACCTAGGCACGTCTAGTCTGTCATGTGCGCTCTAGCGCCCCCCCTGCAGGAAATTCTTCTTATCATATCAGAAAAATCTTCAGCCTGAAGGTATATTGATATTAAGTTGGTACTACACACAAACCAGGACCTCTTGCTCCTCAGGCACTGACATTACAACAGCACCTGAAGAAATATTCAGCTGTACACAGTACACATACCTATCGTGCCCTTCCAAATTGTCCCTGAGATTTTTGAAAGACTGTCACTCTGGCTTCCCAGTCAAAACACGTGATTTGATAAACATGTGTGTGTGCCACATTTTAAGTGGAAGTGGACCAGAGAAGTGTAATCCACGGAGGAGCACTCTGCCAAGCCAAGAGGAAAACCTTCCACTGCCAATGATGTCCTCGGGGAGAAATAGGAATGGACTTGAAATGCATAAAATGTTCTCCATAGATATATGACAAATGGCAATTTGACAGGGATATGAAATACAAAATCTGCGTGTGTTTAATGTGTAATTTTGATTAATAGGCTACTGTCACTTGCTTTGTAGTGTTGTTCTGCAAATGTTCTGTAGGTCTACACCAGTCGTAATGCTTCTCCCTACTTCCTTTTTCAAAGTGAATTTACCATCTTACCTTGACCTTCCGAATGCAAACAGTGAACAGCTTGCAGCTCAGATGGCTGAGCTTGTGTGCTTCACATTAGCAAAACTTCAGATCTCATGACTAGTCAAAACAACTCTAAGGAATAAGTCTAAAAGTACATACAGTATGATTGATGAAAGAGTGTGCATGTGTATCTCAGCGTGATCTCTTCTAAAAGTATAAAGTCATTCTGCTATGTATTAGAGTCTCAGTTAAATATGTAAATTGCAGGTTTTCATAATCTGAGGCTCCAGCAAAGAAAGTATAAATTTGTGTCTTTGTGTTTTATATTTCATAGGAGGATAGAGATAAAAAATAGATTTACATTTCAGTGTCAATATTATGTGTGTACTAAAACACTGAAGAGGTAAAAAAATAAAAATTAAAAAAGTCTGTGATGTGTTTGGGTCCACAGAGGCAGTGACCTGGACACGATAGAGGAGTGGGTGCAGTTAAATGGACCGTGGCTGAGGCACTGGACCTGTTCAGTAAAGGCTTTGCTTTAGGTGATGGAGGCCTCCACTCAGACACAATGTGAAATCATACAGTGACAGCTCAACATGTCACATTTCATTGAGAGCTTGTACGACATGCTGTCATCAACTATGCCAGTGAAAGGTAAAACTGCAGTGGATGCTTCAGCAATGAGAAACTGCATTAGTAAAGTCTTATTAGCTAAATTTACAGAGTGAGACTGCGATGCGCAGGAGTGCCCCAATCACCTATTTGATACTTCACACAACATCGTCTCAGAATTCATTTCAGATGAACATATTCAATTTAACTGTCAGGTATCAGCACTAGCAAACAATTTTGACACATAAAAAAAATTAAGTGGTCCATCCCAGGATAGCTGGACTCACCAGTGATAGGTAACACTGTTGCAAAATGATTTTTTTCCACCATCATCACCTCTACCAGAAGGACATACAGTACACAGTTTATAGGTTTTATAATTTCTGGAAGTTGGGCCACTCCTGTGCAAAGTTATAAAGTACAGCTTCACATGTGGGGTTTAATTTTGAGAAATACAGTGTGTGACCCAAATTGCCAAGTTGCTGAAGTTAAAAAAAAAAAAAAAAAGTCATATTGGACAGTTATCTACAGTAATTGGGGGTCCAAGCAGCAAAGCAGCTGGAACTCTACTGCATCTCTTAGGATTCTTTTTCTTCTTGTTCTGCACTTAAAGTATCTGGGGTAAGATGGTGGCACTATAACAACACACTTTACATTTTGGCCTATAACCTTTGAATTGAAAGTCTCTCAAACTTTTTCCTGGATTCTGTGGGTCCAGACACATCTGTCCATATAAGCCACACCCATTTACACCTGACGGATTTTCCACCAGTTTGAATTTTGTCCATATCTGTTTTTTCTCTACTCAGATCAGTCATATGGTGAGTCTGCAATATTCAATATCTGGCTGTCATTGGTAGTTTATGCACAACAATTTCTCTGTCATTTAATTTGTAAACAAATGTCATCCAAGTATTTGACAATACAACCAAAACCAGCAGAATGATGTGTGTGTTTTTTTCCCAGAATTTCCTCACCAATGTTTTGACTATTGTAAGTATTTGAAGTTTAAACAGACAAATATAACCCCAGTCTGGCATATGTGATGTCATTGCCTCAAATTGTAAGAAGGTGCGTGGCTCAATCAGTAGGTCTACTACTGTGAGGATACAAAGGTCCAGGGTTTGAATCCCCAGGTGGTCTATTAAGACTTGCTCACCATGTGGCAGTTAATGCATGTGGCCTGTTTTCAAATTCTTCTGAAGTTTATATTAGGTCGAAGAATGCCCTTTGTGCTTGGACCCCATTCATTGCAGCTTGAGGCTATATTTAGCAGCTGATAGCGTCAAATCTCAAACTGTCTGTATATGGCTGTGCTTACACTCTCTCACCTTTATATGAATATAAAGAATAAAAACAAGAACTGGGAATGAATAAACAGTGTGCTGGTATTTTTTGTATTCCAGTGCAGATAATTAGTACTCAGTAATAATAATCAGTACTCTTGTTAAGAATTTAAAGTCAAAAATGTATGTGCAATGTATGTATGTAAAAATTGCTTTTTTATTATGTGATGTATTTCCTGTTGAAACAGGACAATGAAGGACCATGGTCAAGTGTAAACCAGTAGCCTTTTATGATTAATGTGGTTGAACTGTTAAAAATGTGGATGACCTTATTGGTTGGACTCTTAGCTACACCCATCCCAGCAAACAAATTTCGGTTCTCAAAACGTTATGAGAACGTTTTTTTTTAGTTGTAGGAACGTTTTTGTAACGTTGCAACACAACGTAGTATACTGGTATAAACGGCAAGTTTTTCTGACGTAACCAGAAGGTTATTTTGATGTTCCCAGAACGTTTTGAGAAGGTTATTAGAACGTTTTAAGAAGGTTACCAGAATGTTTTCTCTCAAACGTTCGTTCTAAGTTAAAACTGCACGTTTTCCTGACGTTACCAGAAGGTTATTATGATGTTCCCAGAATGTTTTGAGAAGGTTATTAGAACGTCAGGATTTTTATCCTCAAATGGTAAATGGACTGTACTTATATAGCGCCTTTCTTGTCTTTTTGACCACTCAAAGCACTTTACACTACAACTCATTCACACACATTCATACACTGATGGCAGGCAGCTACCATGCAGGGTGCCAACCTGCACATCAGGAGGAATCTAACCATTCACTCGCATTCATACACCGTTGGCACAGCAACGGGAGCAACTAGGGGTTAAGTGTCTTGCCCAAGGACACATTGACATGTAGACTGGAGGAGCTGGGAATCGAACCACCAATCTTCCAATTGGAGGACGACCGCTCTACCTCCTGAGCCACAGCCGCCCCAAGAGTGACCACCTTGCTGTGCATTATCCATTACATGGCAACCTGTCCATTAAAGCTAAAACAAACAAAATATGACCAGAGGGCTGGCAAAAACATTGTTGTGCTGCCCCCATCCACCCTCAGGGATCACGTACAACCCAAATCACATTCATTACATAGAGTATCAGCTGATGCCATTGGGTGGAAGTTACATGTTGCCGTATACTGAATAGGTAACAATTCTCTTTTTCTTTTTCAATCAAACTGCTACAATGATGATGTGTGTGTGAGGTGGAAGGGAAGAGGAATTAATATAATAGAATAGAATAGAACTTATTGATTCTCGAAGGCAAATTCAATTGCTTTGTAGCTCAACAAAACAAATGATGTATTCTGGTGGCAGTTCGTATGAAACATTTCCAGAATCTTTCAGCAACGTAGCTGGATCAGTGGATCTCTGCCTCATCCCTTTCATTCCACTAAGGCGCTATGAAGAGGATGGTCAGAGTTCCGAAAAGATGGTTTCCAACTTCCTTTGTGTGTGCATTGCTCCACCACATCCTGTCCAGCTGTCTTTCATCTTTCTGTTTTATGTTGCCTCCCCTGCAGCATAGAACAGTACAATTGGTAAAAAAAAACATCTGCAGCATATTTTTGTAGATGTCTAAGGATATGATGCCTCCTTAAGAAAAAGAGCAGCTCTGTCCTTTTCTGTAGAGTGTATCTATGTTAGGGGACCAGTACAACTTGTTGTCCAGGTGAACTCCCAGATATTCGTAGGTTAGCATTACCTCAATATCCACCCCACGAATTGGCTGAAAAAGGAGCGGGGACTTTTGGAAATCCACTATCATTTCCTTTGTCTTTGTGGTGTTCAGTTGGAGGCAATTGTAAATATGATTATATTGTGGGGAATGGTGCAATATTTGTATTATTATTATTTTTGTATGGCATATGTGCAATAACTTCTCTTGGTGCAGGAACCTCTGGGGAAAGTTAGAAAATTACCCTCAAATAACGTTACAACTATCATGTTATTAGAACGTTTTAGGAATGTTATATGAAAACCGTCATTTATAGAACTTTCTTAGAACGTTGTTGGAAGGTTACCCAAAATTCTACCAAATGGGAACTTTAGGGGAACATTCTAAAAATTACTTTATAAAAACGTTATTTCATCTGGTTATTAGAACGTTTTAGGAATGTTACAGTATATAAAAACCGTCATTTATAGAACTTTCTTAGAACGTTGTGGGAAGGTTATCCAAAATTCTACCAAATGGGAACTTTAGGGGAACATTCTAAAAATTACTTTATAAAAACGTTATTTCATCTGGTTATTAGAACGTTTTAGGAATGTTATATAAAAACCGTCATTTGTAGAACTTTCTTAGAACGTTGTTGGAAGGTTACCCAAAATTCTACCAAATGGGAACTTTAGGGGAACATTCTAAAAATTACTTTATAAAAACGTTATTTCATCTGGTTATTAGAACGTTTTAGGAATGTTATATAAAAACCGTCATTTATAGAACTTTCTTGGAACGTTGTTGGAAGGTTACCCAAAATTCTACCAAATGGGAACTTTAGGGGAACATTCTAAAAATTACTTTATAAAAACGTTATTTCATCTGGTTATTAGAACGTTTTAGGAATGTTATATAAAAACCGTCATTTATAGAACTTTCTTAGAACGTTGTGGGAAGGTTACCCAAAATTCTACCAAATGGGAACTTTAGGGGAACATTCTAAAAATTACTTTATAAAAACGTTATTTCATCTGGTTATTAGAACGTTTTGGGAATGTTACGTTAGACACTAACATTTATACAACGTTCTTAAAATGTTCTTTAGGGAATGTTCAATAGAAAACTTGTTGGGAACGTTTTGGGAATGTCACCGGAACGTTATGTGTTTGCCGGGATTAGTGTAGCATAAGGACACAACAGAAGATAAGGTAGATGTTTTCTAGGACTTTCAAGTGTTCATTTCATGAAATCTTGAAGAAAAAATAGAACATTCATATTCAGAATTAATTTTTACTAGTCAAACGCAGGTTTAATTGTTATTATTGTATGTATACATTGACAATAGTTGTCTTTCATTCAGGCTTTCTATGTCCAGGCTCTGTGCTGCTCAGATCATGGGCCTACACAGATAGACTATATAATATACTGTGACACTCAGGGTATCGTATCAGGCAAGAAAATTATACTAATTCTTATGATAAAAATGGCTCAGTGTGGCACTATGTTGCAGGTCTATTCTCATTTCTGTTCTCCAGCCGTTTAATCACCAATCTGGCGGAGTAGCCTGGCTTTGACCAGAACTCAGGTGGAGGAAACAATGGAAAGGGCAACAGAGATAGAAGGAGAGGCTGATAGGATGACTGCCTCATCTTGGCAACCCCTCCCTTGACTCTCGGGTCCTTTCACCTCCTTAGACCTCTCCATCCTTCTTTTCTCGTTCTGCCTTCCACTTCTTCCCCCCCACAGGACTCAGTGGAGCGATGGAGGGAAACAGAGCCCAGCCACCTCCACCTGGTCATTATCAGACACACACCTGCTGCCTCGTCCCCCCACTCTCTTTCCTCTTGTGCTCTAACACTTGCCTGTTTTAGGCCCCCCTATCCTCACTCAGCCCTGACTAATGGGGATATCTCACTTTTGCTTTTTGGCAGTGTATGCATATGAGTGTGCACTGAGGCAGTTGTTTTTTCTTTGTTTTAAACAGCCTGTGCCCTCAGTATGTGGTCGAAGACATGCTGGGTACCTCTGATTTGTGTGTATTTTGCACGTCTTTTTATCCATGGTGACACCGACTTCACATATAGTTTCCCATGACATACATACCAATAACCCTCCTCTGCTGGAAGTCAAAACGCTTACCCTTTGCATGAAGTGCAAAGTGAAATGTACTAAACCAGTTACCATCGCTCTTAACTCTCTCAACAATCCCGTGATGACTCCTGTCTGACAGGTTACCATGGCTACCTGACATTGAAGGCACTTCTCCGTCCATCTGTGCTGCAGCAATTGCTTCCATTGCGCCTTGCTCTAACCTTCCCTCTCTTCCTCTCCCTCCCTTCCATCACTTCTTCCACTGCAATACAAAATGCCATTCACTCAGAGAAGAGAGGAGAAGGTCGAGGCTGCAACTTTTTTTGAAAAGCTCCAGCACAAGCAAAAACTGAACTCAGACCACAAAGGCAGGAGAGAGGCAGCGACAAGCAACAGGGGCTATAAAAAATTCATAGCTGATAGAAAGGCACTAGGAGTCCTGCAGTATGTG
This sequence comes from Scomber scombrus, assembly GCF_963691925.1. Lineage (NCBI taxonomy): Eukaryota > Metazoa > Chordata > Actinopteri > Scombriformes > Scombridae > Scomber > Scomber scombrus. The sequence goes on from NC_084972.1 coordinate 12,335,006, forward strand.
AACTGTGTGCTGTAAACTTCTTCCTCTTTGTTCCTTCCTCCCCCTCTCTGTGTTGAAGTATTTTCTATTAATGCCTTCAGAACTTGGTTGCTTATTTTTTTAATTATAAAAACGACTGTGACAAAGTGCAAAGTGAAGTCAGTCACACTGCTATGAACAATGCATTTAGATTAACAAGTGTACAGTACTGTACTATATATCCATATTCATTGTGCATACATTCACTGTGTTCTTACTTTTAACTTACTCCCACACTTCTTTGTAGTAATCTTTTTTTTTTTTTGTCACCGAAGCACTTTTTGCGTTTCAGTCAGGACAACCTGTGCATTCAGGCTCACTAACTGTGCTGGAGATGAATGACACAGCAAGATATCTTTTGAGTTTTGGTGTGAATAGAGTCATTTTTATATACTCTCTGCACGCTGATGTATGAGCTACCAGGGAATACACACTGTAATATCGCCAGCTACAGTACATAAAAGCACATCTGAACATTTGGCAGCTGGGCTGGTTGGTAGATGAGCAGAAGCAGCAGAATTTTCATTTCATGCAGTAATTCAAGTAACAGTTTGGAGTGTAGAGTAAGCAGCAGACTGGATGAGAAGCAGCCCTGTAAAAACAGGGCACCACATACGCTGAGAGCATGGGTTGCTCATAATGAAAATTCTATTAAAGACAAGTCTGATCAAATGACAGCAACTACTGTAAGATGTCTTCACTATGTGGTTTTATATGGATATGCTTGAGACTTGCAATCATTGCTAATTTGTCCTTAACTTAAATTTAGCATGTACGGATGATTATTGGATGTAAGCTCCAATAGTTGTAAATAAACAGTTAACATGACCCACAGTTGGCGATCATTTTAAACCAATTAATTTGGAACAGAAACAAAAACTATTGCCTTTTGAACTCCCTTTCTTGCGAAGTCTGATACTACTCCTATGCTGGTCTGTTAAACCTGCAATAGCTGATTTTTAGATCTTAGGGACAGTGGACATATTGTCACTTCTTAAGTTGATATGGGAAACTTGTTAGCAGATTGTCACTTATTTACAAATAGCCTTCTACATGTAATTAAGGAGCAACATTATCATTCATTTGTCCTCATTTTTCTTGTCACCTGTCAAATATATGTTCACTATTAACTGTCTTTTTGCCCTTTTGTTTTTACCAACTGCTCTTGAGAGAAAACACTTAGTTTCTATATTATTGGCTGTTCTCCAGCTAGTTGCTAACTGTTCCTGTTTATATTTGGGGCTGAGTACATTTTGAGGTTGTGTACAGGGGTAAGTAAAGCTTTTTCACTATAAACAGCTGCCTGACACTATGAGAGTGGTGAGAGTAAACCAAAACAATAATGTTGAGGACTGGACAGCTAAACAATGAGCTGAAACTCACTATAAAGCTCCATAAAGCCAGCAGGGCAATTAGCTTAGCTTGGCATCAAGACAAGAAGTAGAACTCTCTGAAGTGAAAAATCAGCTTAGCAGCAGTTAAATTCACTTTTTAAACACAATGCCTGGTCAGAGGAGTAGTTATAGGTTCTGCTTACTTCCAGTCTTTCTGCTAAGGTAAGCTAATTAGTAGATCTTCTACTTTTCCCATTTAACTCTCACCAAGTAAGTAAATAAAAGTATTTCTAACTGTTCCGTTGATGTTTCCATAGGTATCAATGTACTAACACATGTCAAATGTTTATGAATACAGGGCAAACCACCAGGAACCATGACATTCACAGACAAGAGGGAACAGTCAAGGTGTAGTTTATTAATGAGACATACATGTGAGGTATCAGATTTATCATGAAGATGACATTGTCCCATGTGGAGTCTATGAAACCCAAAGGTCAATAAATATCATCTACTACAGGTACAGCATGAAGTGATGCCATATGATACTTGGAACAACAGGTGTAATACAGCTTCCCTGAGCAGCACTGTGTCCATCTACATAATTAACCCTTTCTCTTATCTTCCTGCCACAACCTGGTGAAGAACTGTACACCAGTAGTTAAACCTCAATCTCCAAGTAGCTGTTAACGCTGTTATGCGCACACACTTGCACACACATACACATATACACTCATACGCCTCCACCATGGCCTCATCCCCATGGTTAATTAATTGAACTAATTAAGGGTCCTTGTGTCAGTTCCATTGCCAGGCAATGTCCATGCCTTATCTCAATCCCACAATGCACTTGATCACAAGCTGCTGTGTTTGAGACGTTCCCAAGAAGGGATTAATTAATTCATGAGCGCCAGGCCGTTAAGACACACTGCGTCCCTCTGACATCAAAGTGACAGGGGTGAATTCACTGGAGCAACGGCGGCTGTGTGGAGGCGGAGTGAAAAGTAGCATGTTCAGAGCTACTCTGTTGATCACACATGAAAGGCCAACAGACAAACTGAATGTGAGGGTTAAAGGGCAAAGCTTAGGCGAAATCTTTGAGGGATTTAGGAAGCATCTGGCACCCTCTGATACGTCTAATCAGCATTAATAATTTATCGTGAAATTCATTATAAGTGACTTTTAAGCTGATTTCACATACGCTGTCTGAATAAAAAAAACAAAATGTAAACATATTCTTTCTATTTCATCTGCTCTATTTTCTTATCTTTAAAGAACATGCAATGCAATTTTATCTTTTTGTGACTGCTACGCATCGTAGCTAATTACTGAGCAGAGAAATAGTGGAGAGAATAATTCTACTTATTGTCTAAAGAACTGCTCTTTCAAGAGCCATTCAAATAATTGGAGAAAAATAACCAACTGAAAAATGTGTACATATCTATTTGACTTCTTTGTTGTGCCCCCTCAAAGCTTAATGCCACAATAGACCTAAAGAGATTCATTCTTCTCTCAGAGGAAAAGCAGCCCCTTTCAAGTTTGGTTCACTGAAGCTGAAAAGCAGGGAAAAAATTGCAGCCAAAGACACACATTTGAAGATCAAAGTAGGCTGTATTGTGTGTTTGGGGGTGTGTCTGCATGTGTGTGTATGTATGTATGATGGTGGAAAGAAAGGAGAGGAGCTACTGTGGACTGCAGCCATTAGCAACAATTCCAAGGCATTTTATCAATCCGGTGTGGACCATCAGCTGGTGGAGTCATGATTAAATTGACTGACGTTGTCTTGTGGGAAGTCTACAGTTGACCTCACTGACCTCCACAGCACACAGACTCTCCACGTATGCACACACAGAGCTAATAGAAACAATGCATGCATGTGAAAGCATTTTGGCACGCGCACACGTGAGCGCTCAAACACATGAAGATGCCTGCACACAGGGACACAGTTGATCTCGCCATCCTTGAGTGGAGGTGTGAGGAGTGGATGGGCTAATCGGACAGACTACTCCGAATCCCAGGGGGACGGACCCTTCAACCTGCCGGAGGAAGACAGGCGAATCGGACAGACCCCCTTCTCCCATTCACAGCAGGGGGGGGTCTCCATCGGGAACTACTGTATGTGTGTGTGTATGTGTACGTCTAAGGGGGGAAGGGAAGTTTAAAAGGTGCACAAGGTGACAGCTGGAAGTCAAGTTCAACCTGTAATCGATTTGGAGCATTTTTGGCTCAAGGGGAAAACAAGGGAAATATAGGAAATAAGAACGCAGAAATGTCTAAAATTTCAGTTTAAGTGATCTATTAAAACATAAATTACCATCAGTCATGAATGGCTGGGCTGTGTTCAGAAGATTAGGTACAGAAGATACTATAGACGACCTCTTTAAAAGCTGGAGTGCTCTATATAGATTGCCAAGCCATGTGTGTTAATCAGACATCAGGAAGCTTTAGGTCAGTGGAGCAGGGAATGGATTTTCTCTGGCCCTGACAGGAAGACGCTGTGTGTAATGGTTTCTACCTGTGGAGAAATTAACAAGCCAGTCAGAACAGAGAAACATCAGCCAGCGAACTTTCCCTCATCCTCTTCCTCTGATGCTGAGACATGTTGAAAGCTTTCCTTTAAATGCACTCGCTGGCCTCAATTGTGCAAAAAGACATTGCAAGCGTTTAATTGTGCTTTGGAACGTTTGTTAAACCTGCAATAACTGATTTTTTTTAGACTCTTGGCAGCAGTGAAAACAAATATGACACTGACGGATCATCTAATTTTTAACTGATATGGAAAACTTGTCAGCTACTTATTGACATTCAGCAGTTAGAGAGCAACATTCATAATTCATTTGGATTTGGATAGTTGTGTGTCGTCCAGCTGAAGATTATAAGACCAATATTCATGGTTTTTGGGGTTTACCGACTCCCAAAGGAAATGTCTCTTTAGCTGCGAGATGCTCCAACATGTCCGTTAAGACAATATACATGTTATTAACTACCTCAGTGTCTGTTTGCCGTTTGGTGCTGAGCAGGTAGTGTACAGTTGTATTGCTGTTTTTTTTGCTTTTACTGAATGAATACTATTAGTTGCATGTATATTTTCAGTTAGAAAAGATCTCCTTTGTAGCTTTGTAATTGTTCATAATGGGTTGAAGGCATTAGGAAGGTGGTGTGACAAAAATGTCAATGTAGAGAAAGACAGGGAGTGTGTTTTCTATATTGAAATTGTCTCCTAGAAAGCTTATACATATATCCAAATGACTGACCTCAAATATATCACAAAATAGTTAAACTGTTGGTTTTTTTTATTTTTATTTTTGTTAACTTTTTGTACCAGCCACCCTGAGGACAAATACTAATCAGGCAGGAAATGAATTAATCAGAATTGTTTGCAGCTTTATAGAGATAAACAACCATCAATCTGGGTTAGGATAGATAGGTTTTGTCAAATTAATTGATTCCAATGTTTGCTTTCTAATCTTAGGACTTGTTTTGGTGACGGAAACAAAAAACTATAAGGACAGATTCAGATTTTTTCAAGTCTTTCTTAATACCGTGGTCAAATGCCAAATATAGCCTGAGTTGGAGCAATCATTTCTCTATCCATGCAGTGATCCCGCTGTACCGTTTTTTTTTTAACCCAAAATCACACACACACACACACACACACACACACACACACACACACACACACACACACACACACACACACACACACACACACACACACACACACACACACACACACACACACACACACACAAACACACACACACATAACAAAAGTTGCAGGCTTGTGTGTTGCGGCTGATTTATCCTAAGAAAAATAAAGACACATATAGTCAAACTAACAGTCCAGCATCCAATCTGGAGAAACAGTTCATGGTCCAAAAGATGAAACTAGGTGGCAGTGGCAATGCAGGCAGTTCAATGTCAGCTTGGGAAACACAGTTTGTTGTCTCACAGATAACACCAGGCCGACTGTAGCTTAGCACAGACACACTTGCATATAACAGTCTCCCTTATCAACTGTTATAAAGCAAGATATGCACTTTATTTTCCACAGCTGGACTTTTCTTCTGTTTACTTAAACATACATCAGGCTATCTACAACAGCATTTATCCACAATTCTACAGCTTTGTATTTTTCCCTCCTTTTCCCCTCAGGTCTCTCTCCCATGTTATTTTCTAAACCACACCATATCTGCTGCTCACTTCCTCACCTGCGGCCAATTAACACAGGTAGCACCAACTGATATCTTCAACAACCAATCAAACAAGAAAGCCAAAACAAAAAGGTACAATCTGTGATTTTTTTTACCCATTACTTTATCATTATTATTCCGCTGTGCCTTCAATATCAAAAACTTTAAAACTGTTTATTTTAAGTATTTAGTCTTATTTATGAGTACATTATCTTAATGTCAATTTTTCTGTCTTTATTAAACTAAATTACTTTAAGTTTAAATTAGGGATGCTTGATACTGACTTTTCTGCCGATATCCGATATTCCAATATTCCCCAATTCTTAATTTCTGATACCGATATCACCCAATACTGATATTTGCAGGCTTTTTACACCAAAATAATTAGGTAACAACATAACATATCTCATACTGTTGAATTAACACATTATGCCTAATTTTATTGTGATGCCCCACTGGATGCAAACATAAATGCAACATGGCTTTCCAAATGTAAACACTCTGTGCAAAATAAGAGAACAACTTCAATTTAAGTTATGGAAAAAGAGTGCCAATATGGCACTGCCATATTTATTATGCTGCTTTGCAGTAATTGCAGATTACAAATTTACTATCCGTAGGGAACACTTGGAAATAGTTCCAAACCACAGACATAAGCCCCGTTTCTGGAGGCGGGACCTTTTATAGGAACGTCCTCTCACTCGGTCCTCTCAGCTGTTGTGTCTCTAGCAGAGTAGGACCCAGATAGGACCCAGATAGGACCCACCGGACTCTGACGGTGACGTCACAGAGGCGACTCGCCGAAAGCATAACAGAGAAAATGACAACGAGGAGGTAAACCTCGTTCTGTTTGTGTGTTCGTGTACATGGTGGTGGACGCTGTGAACTTGTTAGCCACGGTTAGCCATGGTTAGAGACCCACGAGTCTAGCGTGTTGTTGTTGTTGTTATACGTCATCAAGCGCGCGCCGGTAAACGTCCCATGCTGCGTTCATGCTGGCTCGGAAATGCTGAACCCTACAGAACAAATATCGCTTATAAAAACCCGATACCGATACTTCCCGTTATTACATTTTTAATAACGGCCGATAATATCGGAGGGCCGATAATATCGGACATCCCTAGTTTAAATTCATTACTAACATTGCCCCCTTAATTGTATTAGGCACTAACTTATTTTATTCTCTTACTTTTAAGGCTAGATTAATATAAATATATATGATTTGATTATAGCAGTTTTAACTTCATCTACCTGGTTACGGGTTGTATGTGGACATCTGGATCTAACTATCTTTCTTAATATTCTACTGCAGACTTGAGGAGCTTTGTGTAGTGTGTGTCTGTCTATGGTGGGCTGAAGGTTGGCAGCACCTGTACTTAACACCCACTCCTCTCCTTCAGACACATACACACACACACACTGCTTTTTCTGTGCACCTTAAGTTAAGAACGGTGGCAGTAATCCATCTGGTAGCATCCCCCAACCAGTCACGGCTGTCACCTTCGCCTCGCCAGGAGCAACTGAACTGCTCACCGGATTTAGGGGCCCTATAGTTAACACTGCCACTCATGGTGTCTCGGTTCCGCCATGCTCTTGATGCAACACACATTGACAGATACCAAAAGACTCCTCAGCTAAAATAGAATTCCAATTTCACTGGGTTCACCATGTGATAAAACACAGAGCCCTCTTCAATTGTAACTAAACGAGATTAAAGAGGAAAGGGGAGGGGGGGCAAATATAGATCATGGCTTTATTAACTATGGCAACAGAATTTTGCATGCACGGAGATGTGGAGGAGGGTGAAGGAAGCAGCATCTTGTGCTTTGCAAGGAATTTATCATAATGTTCGCACTGCAAGATCATTTGCCTCTTGACAGGATCATTACGAGATTCAGTGCTCCCACGACCATTACGCAATTTCAGCGTTCCTCCTTGGATGGAATTTTAATTGAATTAGCCCGGCTGGTTACACATGGTGCGAACGATAACATTTTCTGTCTATCTAGGCTCATTGAATCCGCTGGGGGAGAGAGAGAGGGAAGTGCTGACGGTTTAAGGCAGACCATGAAAGGGTGGTTTTGGTTCATTCCAATATGCTTTCTTCCTGATCTGTCTTCACAACAATACACACTATGAAAATCACTGGCCTTGCCTTTCTGAGCCAGCTGACGCACTACTGTATTACGCACCCAGAGCCACTCTTCCATGTAAGTGGCCATGTAAGCTGAGGGCAGTGCAAGCATGATGTATGGTTAGGGGGTAAACGTGTTAGTATTAACACCTCTGGAGAACAAACCCCCACCAGCCACTCAAGTACATTCCCATAAGAATGATTAATGATGCTGGTCATGTTATGAAAGGCAGGGAGATGGAGGAGGGAAGCTGTCATGCTGGGGGCTGATGAGAAGGTTTCCCTTGGTTTTGAACCTTAATTCTTTGATACTAAATGACACAACCCATTAAGGAGCTAGGATTAATATTCCTGCTGGGTGTCGTTTTTTTTTTTTTTGGTTTATTACAGATGCAATCAGAAATAAAAATAATACATTTTCACACTCTACACATGGGCACAATAACTCAATAAAATATTATTTTTAAAAAAATGATTTAAAGAAAAAAAACAACCTGTCTAATTAAATAATAAGTAGAAAACAAATCTGATAAAGCATCCACTTCAAGCTTCCAGTACTTCTACCAAAAAGGTATTCATATTTTATGGATACCCATTCATACATAAATCCTATTTAACCTGACAAAAAATGTCATCTTCATCTTTACTGCTTCACTACAGAGAAACACAGTCAGCAGGGCTACAGCTGTGACTGCTTTGTCACATTTGAAGTGCAATTCTGAACACACAACAATCAACTGCAGGTGTAAAGCAGCTAGATTAACAAGACCAGTAAGAGTCTACAGCTCTGCTAGTGGCTCTGACATACACAGTGGTGGTGCATTAAGCTAAACAGGTATAATGTTTACTAAGTTAACTGTCTTGTTTTAGTGTGATAACATTTTATTGGTGGGTTAGGGGTTAGGGTACAGTAGATGTGGTAATTCTTCAACCCCTTCCTTGGTCACTGAATCACTGAGAATGAGATTCTAGGGTTTTGCAGATGATTGAAAAGTCTTTGGAAATGAGTGTTGCACGTGCAGTGAATATAGAAAATACACACATTAGGATTCTCTGTAGCCTTGACTATACAGAGACAATCCTAATCCCCATGCTATAGTACATCCATGTATTGGATGTTAAATGGCATTAAATGATCATACGGCGAGAGCAAAATAAAAGATATGCATGACTGCTTTTTCTATAAATTAAAAAAAGAAAAGAAAAAAAGATCCAAGCCACATTTTATTTAGCAAAAAATGTTTAATCTCTCCTTGATGCGTGTTTATTTACAAGTAGTAAATCTGCAAAATAGGAAATAACAGAATATTTACACAAATGAATGTTGACCTGCAAACTCGTGACAGTCGCTTCAAGTCTGAAACTCTAAAAATGTATCATATATTGTAGTATTAAAATTCCTTTGCCAACTCTGTCTGAAATTCATTAGCTTTGCCTTGGATCCTTTGCAACTTCCATAATGAAAAGAAAAAGAAAAAGAAATAACTACTGGATTTTCCAAATTCTGAAGAGAGCAGGAAATACAACGGAAAACAGAATGGTGCCAGGACTTGCATTTGATTTGACCATGGTTGGGAAAGGCAAAAGTGTGACAAGTCTGAAGAGCTGAGAATAAAACATGAGATACATGACTATTGTGCTGAATCCGCTCATACTGAAGGCAGCACAGTAAACTTGTTAATTTGTTCTGATTTGAAAACAGCAGAAAAACTCAGCAACTGTCAAACTACAGTCGGCATGTTGTTATTGTGACAAGCTCTTAGTCAGCAGTTGATGCCGACTTCTCTTGATGACACCAAACACTCTTTGACAACAGACATGCTTTTTACCACCTCAACAACAATAAATACAAGTCAATTATTACACCCAACAGTGCAAACTGGAGGGTAGATATGGGATTTTTTTCCCTCTAAAGATTCGTCTGGACTTGCAAAGCAGGCCAATCTTAAAGGCAAGTAGCCATGCAAGCTAAAAAACAAGCCACCCCCTTACCAGCCATTTAATCAACCAAATTACAAACAGAATATAACACAATGGACCATGAACCTGAGAATGAGAGGAGAATGTTCAAGTGTCTTTAAAAAGCCTGACAGATCACCAGCTGGACACTGTAGCCTCAGCTGGTTTTTGTCTGTGTGCTTTGAGTGGATTTGTCTCGACTGTACATTGTACTCATACAGATCATAGAAAAGGACTGTTGGTAACAGCAATGCTGAGCTGTGGCCTCAGCAGCCGCCTGATTCCTTACCATGTGATCTACAGTAAAAGCACCAAAATGTACAGATGCAGCAAAAAGTCAGCTGCATACAGAGGGGAAAACATAGTAAAAATATTTGTAACATGGACTATTTTGGTGGCGTGCTCTCTTATAGATGATTAAAACTGAAATTATTTTATGTGTAGCCAATATGGTCAGCTTAAAAGATGAAATGTCTGTCCCCAAAACCACCAGAGTGGTCCCTAAAGACTCCTTTTTGGCAGGTTTAGAGTAAACTATCAAGTTCCAACAGGCATCCAGTTGAACTAGGCTTATATTTTTGCAGCAATAGCAATCAATGTCACATCTCAGACATGTAAACAAAATGGTGGGTTGATAGTAATTTGGGAGGTGTGCTAACTATTTTGGATGTGGGAGAAGATTGTTGTGTTTTTTTGTCTTTTTTTTTTAAGGAACCTGGCGTAAAAATGGACAGCGACAGCATTTATGATCAGCATAAAATGACAGCCCTAATGTTTGATAGAAAAACAAGGTACGAGAGTTAAAGCAGCAAGTCACATTTCCATCACAAAGACACAGATGCTCATCTGATGCAACAATTTCATTTTTGATCCTTGAGATCAGGAAAATAAACCTTGAGTTCAGTCAAGTACTTCAACTTCAGGCAAACCGAAGAGAATTTTGTCTTCCGTGTACCGCAAAATGTACAATTTACATGTCGAAAATAAAAAGACAAAAAACAAAACAAAACCAAAAAAACAACAACAAAAAACCTGATTAAAAAAAAACTGACAAACATTTTTGTTTGTTCATCATGAAAAAGTATACAATTTACAAATGAAAACATCAACAAAAACATTGTACAGACCACAGTTTGGTTTTCGGCAAGCAGAAAGAAAAAAAACTATGAAAACATTATTTCTCACCACAAAGTCAAAAACCGTGACTTCATGACTTAAGAAAAAAAAAAAAAAAAAAAAAGGAGAAACAGAGAAATCCTCTTAAGAGAGCAATAATTAAAAAAGCTTAAGCCACACATGGCAATAGGCTAGTTTTGAAACAAGAGCTGCAGGCTAAGGGGAGGATTACTCAGCCTCATGGAGCTAATGAACAGAGGTGTCTCACCTCTGTATCTTTATGTATTCCTCCCTCACAGATAAAAAGCTAAAACCCCTTCTCAAATAGATAGGTTAGAGGTGGAGAGAAACACTTGGTGTATATCTTTTTGTCGGCCCTCTATCTGGGTATTAATATTGAGAACATTGAAAAAGAAAACGTTGCTTTAGGCTAAAAACAGCTTTTCCCATTTTGTTTCATGACTAAGGGGCTCGACTAAGCTCTTCCTGACCTCATTGTGGCTCCTGTGAAGACGTAAACAAAGTCTGCCAGCACCAAGACTTTGGCTTTGCTCTTGCAGGACTGCATTTAAATTAATGACCCTTCAAGGGATGGATAACACAAACCCAGTACCCATGGAATCGTAACAGTTAGATATGGTGGTTTCGTCTTATCGGGGCTAACAGGAATATTTCAGGTAGTGCAATGTAGCTACTTCATTGTCCAGTCACTATACCATGATCCACTGAACAGCCATTTCTTGACCTTTGAAGAGAGGAACCAGCCGTGGCATTGGACACTAATGTGGCCACGATAAAGCAACAATCCTGTGGGTATACATTTGGTTTTTTTTAAACCAAAAGATTGCACTGATTGAATTAGAAAACAACAGCAACTTCATGTCATCGTTGTGACACCATGAACTGTCCTGAACTCCAGAAGAAAAAAAAAACAACTCTGCACATCGTCTCGCTTTTCCACCATTTTCAACAAGGATCTTCTGGTGGGTCGTCACTCGAACATTTCTTTTCAGTCACTAGGCATGTTAATATTTAAAAATCATACGGTAGCACATTCCATCTAACAAAATGTCTTTGCACTAAACAACATTCAAAGAAAACATGGCACAGTACGACTTTTTTGTTTCTTTTTCGTTGTTTTTTTTGTCTACGTTGTTTTTTTTTGTACTTGAAATATCAAATCATGTTTTATTGTTGTATTTTCATTGTGTTTGTTGGTTAAAATGAAAAGGAAAAACAACAGAAATGTTTTCTCCCTAATCTTTCTTTAAAAACGTAGCTGTATTTATATATAATATCTATATAGTCTTCCTTTGTAACTTTTCTGTAAATTGTGCAAATTCAGCAGTAATACAAGTGGCGAGAGATCAGAGAGTGGGCAGTTGATTACATTTATACAAAAGAAAGAAGAAAAAAAACAAACCCTAACATCCATTAAAAGCGTGACGCCCGTTGGAGTCACATGAACTAGAGAGCCTCTCTCCATTGGCTCATCACAGATTGGTCAATCCTGCTAATGACGCCATATATGGAGTTCTTTTCCAGGTTTCCATCGTTTTTTTCCTGACCACCGCTTCATCACGACAAAACTCCGGAAATCAAAATCAAACAAACCACAAACACCAACAAACATCCACAATAATCAAATGCTGTCATGTTGACATGTTCTCCATGTATGCATGTGTGAAAATGTCCGGTGTCCCAGTCTCTCACACACTAGCCCACACGCCATATAGGGCTGCAGACAAACACACACATACACATGTAAGCGTACACAGGCCCGCCCATCTCTGCCGAACCCCCCCCATTTTGCAGTATACTGCTTCAGTCCTTTTGCAGTTTGTCTGTCGTATTGTTTGGGGGTTGGAGTTTTGTTTGTAGTCTTGGTGAGAGGAGCGAGGGAGAGAGACAGATGGCAAGGAGGAGTGAAGAGAAGGAGGAGACGGAGGTGTTGGATGGTCCTCAGCTGGCCAGGGCCATTGTGTCGATGACCTGCTCCAGCTTGCTCCTCAGTCTCTGTCTCCTCGCCTGCTCGTCCCGCTCCAAAGCCGACAAGATCTGGAGAGAGAAAAGGGGGAAGAGGTCAGTGGATGTTATAAATGTGTTTTTCCGAATTCTGCCCAGCTCAAGGCTGTCAGAATCCCACCTGACAGGTTTACACATCATACACATAAATGTTTGGCGTTTCATTTAACCTGATTAAGTTAGATCATAAGCCGGAATCAACTGTTTGGGTTGTGCAAGCCTTTTTAAATGAGCCTAAATGTTCTTCGTCTCCTTTTTGGAAGCAGTAACACACATGCATAAGACTAAAATATCACTTATGTAAGTATGTAGACACAAAGAACTATGCTAGGATGCAAATTAAGGTTAAATGATGAACTGCTGTTAGTCAAATGTATCTAGATTTTGTAAGAAAAGCTTGAGATCTCACCTCATCCTTGTACTTGACGATGTAGGAGTAGATCTCATGTAGGGCTGACATGCTGTTGAACTGGTTGGCGTGCAGGCGTGACTGCTCCGCCAGGTAGGCACTCATGTCCTGGTCACTGATGGCCGGCATCCTGGAGATATCGGAGTAGTACCTGCACACACACGAAAAGGGTTGACATCATGCATATTTTTTGGAAAACAGTTGTAGGACAAAACAAATTCCATATATGTTGACGTACCTTTCTACCCAGTTCTTGTAGTTGGGGATGTCTTTAGCGTAGAGCAGCTTGTTTGAAGGCGAGTCCTTCCCTAGTTTATGCTCTGATGTTGAACAGGAGTCCATGAAGGTCTGGGCCACCACAGACAAGCAGGCGTCTGTAATGCTGTTCTTGTGGATGTCAAAGACAAACTGGGGGTTCTTGATCACGTTCACCCAGAACCGCAGTGGAAGACTAGAAGGGGGAAACAAAAGATGTAGAGGAGGAGCTGCAGTCAGACTTGACAAGCTAATAGGATGCAGGGAGATCTGCAATGAATGAAGCTGCATACACAGCTCTGTGAGTGATAAAATACTCCGGGCAAGGGAGATAGAGAGAAAAAGGACACTGTATATTCTGCTGCTTTGTCAATGTTTAAGTGCTGCATAGTCGCTGGCTTACAGTCTTTTTCATTCACATTTTACTAAGCAATGATGCCTTTTCACACACGGCATACACAATCACTTACCAGTTGCTCTTCCAAGTGTGCCTCACATCAGAGTCTGATATGGAGTGTTTGTCGGCCTGCTCGTCCAAGAAGTCAAACATGTACTTGATGGCGAGCGGCAGGGCGCTGCCCCGGTGTGCTGTGCTGAAGATGGTCTCGAACAGGTCATCGACAAACTTCTGGAGCGTACCCTGAGTGGTACAGACAAGACTGGCTTAGATAGTTTGCAAAAAAACACTGTCCTTACAGAAGATCTATCGTGATTTAATACCTTTATTTTTCATTCCTAAAACATGCTGGACCACAAGGGATATATGAGCAGGTCAGGGTTTATACAGAAAGACTTTAAGGTAAAGAATTAAGTCTTCTACACCTTCACATCTCATTATGAATAAAAAATAAGCATCCTTGTTAATTACACTTAAATTAAACATTGAGCAGTTGAGTTACAACACCATTAAACAGCTGCCTCTGCTTGCATGCTCCTCTTTAGTGGTGTTGGTCTGGCTGTAGGCGATGGCTGTCAGTGGCGGATGTTTGAATGACAGTGCTTTGCTTTGAGTACTCTGACTTTCTGAGAGTTTGTGATGATGCTGAGCGCTCAGTCTTCTTTACAGTATTTAGGATGGGCCCCGATGAGAGTTCAGCCTGAGGCTGTTCTGCAATGTTTTTTACCACATCACACAATTCTGAATCCTCACAAATTCCTCTGAAGTTGAAATGATTTGATATTTCCCACAAGTCTCCTGCACGTTATTTAGCATCTGTAAGCACCCAGGCCACTTTTTTTACAAAACCTTATTTAAATCAGCCAGAAGTTAAATCTGCAGTTTTGTTTTCATTCGCCCATCCACAAATCAGCTTCCTAAACAGACAAAGCTGTGGGGGCTGTAATAAATAAGAACAAACTGTAGCGCTGATGGTGCTAACTTTGCACTTTCCTACCTGAAGCTCCGACAAGGAGATCTAGAGCTAATGATTGAAACATCAGGGGAGAGGAAGTATCAGGGTGAGCTGAATCACCAAGATAATTTGTATTTGCAAATGAAACCAAAAGCCTATCACTGTTGATAAGCTGTGCAGGCAGTTTGTCCGTGTTTGGGTGTCTGTGTGCAGGCCTGCATCCTTTCAGGAATAAATGAGTAAATTTGGGGAATAAAGCAGGGATCCATGTGTACTTTGTACATAAAGTGAGGCAGACTGATGTAAAGGAAGAGCTTTTTTTATTTATTTCATGGACCCCCAATATGTAAATTAGGCCTTTGTACAGGCTTATAAACATGTGTAAGTGACAAGTGTTTTAAACTATTGTTTCCCTCATGACTGTATTGTGTGCTTTCTTGAGCTGGTGCTGTGTAAGACAATAAGTCATTCTTATTAATTTATTTCAAAAGTATGGACAATTTTCAGATACACCATTAGAGCTGAAACTTTTGCTTTGTTAGGAGATTTGTGTATTGGACCATCACACAACCTAACCAACCCTCTAATTGATAAACAATTACAAATGTCTAAAAGTTGCCCACATTGTACCAGTTTGAACAATTGCAGAATATAAAGTAATTCCAGGGTTGCAACTGCTGACTCACAAAACATTTTGTGAGTGGCCTAGCTAAGACTTCAGGGAAGAAATACACTTTGACTAAAGCTTGTCTCTGTAGGACATCAACACAAACAGCAAGCCTGACTCCAGGTAACCTTTTAGACCACCATCTGAAGACGCATGCTGCATAAAACCTGAACTTGGGTTCCACTGTGTGGTCTGGAGGACATGGATGAATTTGGTTAGTAATGATTGCAGGGTAAAGTCCTGGGCCTATAAGCCCCGCGGCCACCAACAGAGGGCCAAGTAACACCAACCAAACAACTCAATAGTCAAAGGTCAACCTCCTAATTAAGACACTCACACTCATTCCTGTGCATATGTGTGTCTTTGTGCAAAAGGTTATGAAAAATGTTAATGAGCTTTGAGAGTACCACCAAACAAAGGTCAATGGGGACTGCTGGTGGAAGTGAGCTACATGACAAAGATGTGATGGAGTGGGTCCTTTTGACTTGAGGAGTGTAAATGTGTGTGTGTGTATGTGTGTGTGAGTGTGTGCGTGTCTGTGTATGTGTGAGTGAGTGTGTGCGTGTCTGTGCGTGCGTGTGCACGGGCAATCAGAGGGTTAAGATTTGGTTTTAAGGTTAAGGTTAAAATTGGGTTTAGGCATTTAGTTGTGATGGTTAAGGTTATGGTAAGGTGCCAGGGAATGCATTATGTGTTGTATTATATCAATGAATGTCCTCACAAGGATATAAAGACAAACAGGTGTGTGCATTTGTGTGTGTGTGAATGTACAGCTTCTTGATACCTTGGTGGCGAGCAGTCTGGTCAGGTAGATCTCAGAGACCATCTTGCTCCCTCTGTCACCCTCCCTCTGGTCTGAGTGGTCGTGATTCTTGACCAGGTGCCACAGTTTGGTGCCACTCTCGAGGTCGGGGGTGATCATGGGAGTTCGGGAGCGCAAGCTGTCTGGACTGCTGGCTGTCCTCAGCATGCTCTCTGCAGGGAAGAGGAGGACAAAACGTGGAGTAGAGGTGAGTGCCAAAAATAACAGTAAGAAAGAGTTCAAGATGAGCTTTGTAGTATTAGTTCAGTGTTATGGGATGAGAAGGTAAATAAGATAAGAGGAATTTTTCTTTGGCCCCTCTTCTAAGGAAGTTCAGGGATGAAGTTTATGTGCAGAATTTCTGCTCTGTATCTCAGTTTGAAGTTCTATACAAAGGTCTTCTGGTACAGACAGTCAAGGTATCATTATATAAATACAATATGATTACATATATAAAGTAACTCTGTAGTTTATAAAATTATAATTCCTTTAGACTTAATCTCTATTTCAAGGGGAAATAATTTAAGCCTTGTAGGTAGAAAAAACCCACATGAATAAGAAATCTGAAGCAGCCGAGGAGAGAAAATTCTCTCTGTGAAGTTAAAAGCATTTTTGAAAGGTGACAGCTTCTTCTACTTGCATGTCACTCTTTCATTCCAGAATAAATTTGTCTGTCTCTCTCTCTCTCTCCTACTCCCTCCCTCCTTCCCTTTGTTGGACAGTGATCCCCTATTTTGTGACACGGAGCATTACGTTTTCAGTTTGAATGCTTGTCACTTGCGTGACAAAACAGGAAAGGATTGAGCAGTTCAAAATGTCAGGAGAGAATGTGGACCAAGAAGTTCAGAGCAAGTGTGATTGGGGCGTTAGTGTATATTTATGTGTATGTCACAGTGGCAGAGCTCAGGAGCAGAGTGTGACTCTGAAACAGAGCTGGGGACTCGGACTCGCGACTCGGACTCGAGTTGCACTTAAGTCTCACTAAACTGTGACTTCAGACTCGACTTGGACTCGACCTCAAAAGACTTCAGACTTGACTTCGACTCGAGGCTCGAGACTCGCGAACAACCTTTATTTCATGTTATTATTATTATTCTCATTATTTATCTGTCATTCATCTTTTTGTATGATCTCTGGCTCTGAGTTAGATGTAAACACCAACGTCATGCCACGCGCATGCGCCATGTGTGAAGCGCGCATCTTCAGTATCAGACATTGACAATGGCGAGTGCGATAAGTTCAGCAGGAGTGGCTTAGATCATTACGTTTGGATACAATGCCTTCACACTCCCGTTTTCCCTGGTTCTCCCATATTTCGAAACCATCTCCCGCCGCCCTCCCGTCATTTCTCCCGTAATTGACAAGCCCCAAATTTGTTTGTTAATAATAATAAGAAGCGCACAATAGCAAAGGTTTTATTTTGAAAGCTCAGACAGGAAACCACCGCAACTCTTATTATGCTTAGTGCCACTAACTTAGTGGCTCCGCTACTAATTATTAAAAAACACAACGTTGCGTTAACTATGGTCATTTTATATATATATTTTATAATATCCCCACACATTCCCTGCTGTGTGTTGTGTTAAGCAGCAGATAAAAGGCAGCTTGGAGAAAAAAATAATGAACATGTGTTTGTACCACAGTGTTAAACTGCAGTGTTTCTGTGATGTTCATGTTTTGTTCATTTTGTTATATTTTACAACATTGCTAAAATAATTATTTTTTTGTTGAAGAAAATACAGTTATGGAATTGAAATAATTCTTAGTGTATGTTTCTTCACATCACATTGCAGTAGATTCTCTATAGTGAACCTACAATTGGTACATTTTCATACTGTCCTATATCAAGGTCTAGGTCAAGGTAATAGTCGAAGGTAGATTTGGTTACAGTTTCAGGAGAGGGCATCTCAACATACAAACAGATACATACATACAAACTTCAGTGACAGCACACCACAAAAACAGACATGGGCAGGTGCTCGCAAGGCTAACTGATCAGGATGAAAGATTGTACAGCTCTAAGGTCAGAATTTGAATTTGAATTAGTGTTGGCGAGAGACTTGAGACTTGACTCGGACTCTTGACCAGAGACTTGAGACTTGACTTGGACTTGACCCTCAAAGACTTGAGACTTGACTTGGACTCTAGCTCAAAGACTTGAGACTTGACTTGGACTCTAGCTCAAAGACTTGAGACTTGACTTGGACTTGTAAAAAATGACTTGTGAACAGCTCTGCTCTGAAAACAGAAGAGGGAGAGAGATGAAAAAAGTATCCACTTCGCACCTGGCATTAACATGTGCCTCATGGTACCTCAAACTGATGTAACCAAATGACATTTATTTGGCATAAAATACCTTTGAGACATATTGACAAACCAAAATACAGTCAAGTCCTTTCATTTTAAACTTAAATGTACTCTCAAATATACTTGGACTGGCATGGGAGAAAACACCTGCTGGGTCATGTTTTGGAGGTTAAAGTATCACCCAAAATGCAACAAGCTCTGGCACACTCAGTTATCCATTTAACCAGCAGTTGAGCCAATCTGCTGTCTTTTAAGCCTTTGTTGCACAAAAGCAGGATTGCTTTCTATGAAAAATGAAAATGTGTAATTCCATTTTAACATTACAGTAGTTACAGTGGCTCTAGTGTTTATGGTCCATAAACTACAACTGCTGTTAAGTAGGTCTTGAACTGAATTGCAGATCAACTAAACAGGTTGAGCTGGTGCCAGACGCAGAATTTAACAAGTACAGAGACACAGACAGACACAGGTCTAACTGCAAAACTACTTCTTAAATTTAAAACATACAAGTCAGAATCTCAAAGCAGTGTGGGTATTTTAGAGGCAGCAATGTTGGACATACATTTGCACATATTATGAAATAGGTGCACACTTACATACACACATACTTATACACACACACACACACCTTCTCTCGTACCGTATCGGCTGAGGGACTTTGTGAACGTGGAGGAGTTGGAGATGTTGTAGGCTGAGTTCTGTTTAGGCACCAGGGCAATCACTGAGCCATCTGTCACCTGAAAATGAAATGATTTTCAAGATTAGTTATCACTGCACAAAATGTCCAGCAGCAAGATTATAGTCCAACAACAAAACTACTACCTTAGTTAAAATGTTTTATTCTTTATTTTATTTTTCGGAAAAATGCAACATGAACAGATATGACAAAGGTGACATTGTTTCAACGGGCTGAATTTTACCCAAAACATTGACAGCTGTTTGTTGAATGAATTGGACAGCAATAAGAATACTCATCCAAATCAATGAGATGTCGTTCTTTCAACAACACACAAAGCCTCATGGGATTTATGTTGAGCTTAGGCAGCAGGGTACCTGGTAGTGAGCCAGTGTGTTGAGTCTCTTCCAGTCGTTGTCGATCTTAGTGGTGACGTCTTCGTCCTGAAGGATGATGCGAGCCATCCTACCCTGCCGCCATTCTGTCACACACACACACGAACACAGAGCAGATATAGGTAAGGTTGTGTACACAGAAAATTATGAGAGAAAAAGAGCCAGGTGTGACCCTGTGAATCTACACAATATGGCTTCAGTTCATCTACTATCTACTTTTTATCTACTTCACAGATATGCATTATTTTAACACTGGTATTTTAACCCATACTTAAAATTTCAATATAGTTGAGTGGGTACAATTTCCACTTAGATATGACAATTCTGGTGTTTTCCTCTCTTTCACAGCTACACTTACTGCCCACTTCTGAGGCACACTAATCAATTTGCACAGACAACTTCCTCCTCCAAACTACATGCCAAGTTAATGCGATTTAGTTAAGGATGCAGCCAGCAAAGTTCATTGCCTGAATTAAATTTAGACTGGGCTCAATGCATAATTTTAGAGGCTTTTGGCTCCTCACTTGAATTTTTTTTTGATGCAGAATCACCTCTCCTTTCTGTAGGGCCCCCTCCTGCTTCAGAGAGCGCTTGAAATAATTCACTCTTTACCCCCTGTAGCAGAGCACCTGTGCTCTGTGTGTGTATTTTTGTGTGTACAAGTGTGTGTGTGTGTGTGTGTGTGGAGTAGTTTTCCTTTTCCTTACCCAGGTCCATATCTGAGGCCTTTGGTCTCTGAGAGTATGGTGTGCCCTTGTACACAGCATCCAGGAGCTTCTCTTTCACCTGTGTCACTGTGTCACAGTTCAGGCTCTTCACTGTCACCTCCGGAGCGTTTTCGTTCTCCGGGTTCACACAGTGCAGAGTCTACAGAAGCAGTGGTCAGAGGGCAAAGGGCACGGGTCACACTTACACCAGACAGTCAGCAAGGAGTGGGAGTGTTTACTATTGACGTAAGGAGGCATGACCCTGCAAGGATCTTTGACCTGCAAACCAACGCCTCACACAGCAGTTTAGAATCAATATTCAACAGTGGAACAGAGCACATGCAGATTTTTATTACTATTGTATGTGCAATTCATCTGCATCAAAGGTCCTAGTGGTTTTAAAATTGGTTTCAAAATGAGCACTGATTGAGCAACTTGGACTTTGTTTTGAGCAAATATGAAAGGCTTCATGAGAACACTAGACACATTAAATCTGTGTTAATATATTCTATGTGTGCATCTGTTTTACATTTTCATCCAGCACCAAATGTGTGGTCCAACTGTCTGTGTCCACTAGTACGCATGTGTGTACTGACCAAAGTCTTGTAGTCTATCTGCTGTCTGATGAGTTTGTCCTCGCTGAGGGAGTAGCGGGCCTCTCCTGTGATTGCGTCTATTGGTCCCTTTTCCATTTGCTGCTTCATGGCACAGTACAGCATGAACAGAGGCTCTCCAGCACACTCCTGGAAACAGGAAAGGAAAGATGTGGAGATAGGGAGAGGGAGAGGGAGAGACAGGTAAAAGTGAAAGACAAACAGGGGACAGATGAAGAGAGAAGGAAAGGGAGAGAAAGATAGATTGTTAAAATGAACACTACAAATGCAACTGTGCAAAAAACAAAACAAAAACAAAAAACTCAACAGCGAAAAGTGCATAGCTTTGCTGAGCAACCCTCCAATTATATTTCCAATCTTCTGTGAGCCAACCACAGGCAGACTAGTACAGCACAAGGCCATGGCCTGTGTTGGCTAATGGCATCCTGACAACTGACAGAACACAACACACATACACTGTTTTTCTCTCACACACTCAAGCTTCTCCCCAGTGTCTCTTTGGGAGAAACACCCTTTGTAAATCTGTGTGTGTGTGTGTGAGAGTGAGGAGGTGAGTGGGCAAGAAGGAGAGAAATCAGAGAAAGTGTGAGTGTGAGTGAGTGGCAATTGATGGAGGAGTTAATAGAAGGTTAACGACTGAGGGGTGAAAAACGCTTGGAGAAGCACTTTGGCGTGTGAGACGTGTCAACCACGCAACGAGCACTGGGAAGTTGGGCCCCTGTCTCTCTTTCCATCTCTCTTTTTCACTCACTCGTTCTGCCGGGCTGCCAACTAAGCACTGCTTGTACAGCTGCTGGGTTCCTCTCGTCTTTAAAGGATAATTCCAGTTTATTTTCGTAGGTCAGACGGGATAAGAAACGTGAGCAGATTAACTAATTTGTTTAACTGGTTTCAAGTAAATATCCCGATTAATCAAAATTATTTTAAGGAGAAAACAGTAACATTATTACACAAACTGTCCACGGGAAACATCCATCACAGTTTACAGACTAACTCATGGTTTAACTCTGGCTCACCATGCTTACACACTGCCTGTGCATTGAGGCATCATC